>NC_041409.2:98068174-98213174 GCF_900747795.2 Erpetoichthys calabaricus | reverse complement strand
TCCACGGCGACTAACCACATTTCTGATACAATTGGTTCCTTTTCTTTTCTTTTGTTTTTCCCCAGATGGAGCACAGGGTCAGAGTGTCAGTAGCGGAATTTAAACTTGCAACCTCCGGGTCTGAAGTTAAAGTACCATTCATATGAATCTATTATGTGGTCTGTGACCAGATTTTTAGTGCCTTACCTATCTATTATATAGCGCTCTTTGTTTTTATTCTTCTACTAATACAGTATCTATCAGTTTACTTATCTGTAATTACTTTGAACTATTTGGCTGATGGCGACTTACAACATTTGAGATTGATTCAGTTCCATTGCTTCCCCCCCCCCCAATTGCCCCACAGGCTGGTGAAGTGACTTGCTCAGGGTCGTATGTCTGTAGCAGAATTTGAAGCTGCAGCTTCAGGATTAGAAGTCCACTGCGGCACACTGCCTGCACATCTATCAAGATATCCATTATAGTGTCTTATCATCTGTCTATTGTACAGTGCCTTCTAACTATCATGCAAGTACATTTTTCAATCTGTTACTTTCTATTTGGCTGACAACTTTATCTGAGGCGACTCGGAACATTTGAGATACAATTGGTTCCATTTCTTTTGTTTTTGCAATTGGAGCGCAGGCAAGTGAAGCGATTCACTCAGGGTAGCAGGATTTGAAGTGCAACGCCTTAACCACCACACCACACCGCCTGCATATCTATCAAGATCAGGGCTGGATTAACCATTAAGCAAAAATAAGCACACACTTAGGGCATCAAGGGCAGGGGGGCACAATGGGAATCTTTCCATTGCCGGATTTCCCATGGAACATATGGTGCAAAACTGCAAATGATGTGGCTGAACCAGGGTCCACAAAAAGGGGCTTCCACATTAAATGGCAATAATTACATAAATTAATATTATATATACACACACACACACACACACACACACACACATATACATACATATACACATATTATTCTGCTCCGTAGTTGTAACATTTGTATTTTATATTGTATTGAGGAGGACTTGTGTTCTCTTCTGTTCTGTGTATTGTGTTGTATTGGACCCCCCCCTTTTTTTTTTTTGACACCCACTGCAGCCTTTCCCGGAGTTTCTTCCATTTTTTCCCTACTAGGGTTTTTTTTTGGGGGGGGGGGGTTCCTCGTCTTCTTAGAGAGTCAAGGCTGGGGGGCTGTCAAGAGGCAGGGCCTGTTAAAGTTCTTGTGTGATTTTGGGCTCTACAAAAATAAATTGTATTCTCCCTCTATAATTAATATATAAATACACCTACACACACACATAGTAAAATAGTAATAGAGGTTGATGAAATATATTAATCTTGGGAATACAACAAAATTAGAATCTGATAACAGTCCACGGAGGCTCAGATGATCTTTAATTCTTTCTGTCCCGTTCAGTTGTCTACTGAGAGCGAGTGCAGCTCATCTATGTGGGGGCACCAAAATCTTTCAAGTGCTTAGGGCCTCTAAAGGTCTTAATGTGGCTGCGATTAAGGTATCTGTCATGGTGTCTTTCCTGTCTCTCCATCTACCAACCTGCTATATAGTGCCTTTCCTATCTGTCTCCTTATTACTACTTGGCGGACATCTTTATTCAAGGCTACTTATGAACTTTGATATACAACTGGTTACATTTTTACTTTGTTGTATATGAAGTTTAGGGAAAGTATAATAATTGTCCAAAGATTTGATGTCGAGATTTTGATGAATCTCGACGTTTTAGACCTCCCCGTGTCCAAATATCATTTTTTTTAAATTATGTCTGTCTGTAAACACAATAACTTGAGTTCACTTTCCCTTTTTTGCAAGATTTGGTTGACCCAAGTATGAAGTTCAAAATGTAGATTTCTATCACCTTTTAAGCTCTTTCCGCTAACTAGAAGTGGTACTTCACCTTTTATTCATGAAGCTGCAGAGTCCGATTTATTCAACTGTACCTTTATAATAATTGTTCGATATATTATTATTAATTTGATTTGTTGTTGATGGTTCTTTAATTTACATCATATAAAAATAATCCTTGTCTTGCAGTTTATCCATCCCCATATCTGAGTCTATGAGAAAGTCCACTCCCTGGTCTCCTGATTTTTGTTTTTGCAGCCCAGGCAGGTGAAGTGCCCTGCTCAGGGTCTCACGGTGTCCGTAGCAGAATTTGAACCCATAAGTCCAAACCCTTGACCACTGGGCCACACCGCCTGCATATCTATCAGAGTTGCCCGTCCTGCCTTCTATATATAGTGCCTTCTATCTCCCAATCATTTACGTATATTTTCTATTTATTACTACTTAGGATTTGGCCAACGCCGTCATCCAAGGTGACTTTTGAGGTACAAGCAGTTCCTTTTCTTTTGTGTTTCCAGTCTTTGCCCAGGCAGGTGAAGTGCCCTGCTCAGGGTCTCACAGCATCCGTAGATGAATTTAAGCCCACACCTTCAGGATTAGCCTGACCCACTGCACCACTCTGCCTTTTTAAAAATCACATCAATTCAAGTTTACATTCAGGAAGAGACGTCCAGTGACAGGGGAGAAAAATCAACTCGTGCAGATTACAAAGAGTCAAACACACACGTCTCGATTTCTTAGGAACAGATGATTAGCAGACTCGCCGAGTCAGAGTGCCAGCATTAAGCCTGGCATGTGTTTGTAGGCTGGGTCGTCGGTCAAAGCTTCTACGTGGTGGTCTTACGTTTGTAACTGGCAATTGGGGTGTGGGGGGGAGAGAAACGTGCTTTAAGATAAAGACAGGAAAGCTACAGTGTTTAAAAAAGCCACGGCACTGACATCCTGCCTCTGCATCGCAATTGTGACCGCTATCCTGTCACGCACTGCATCGGGTGGGTGGTCTGACCAGCCGCCGAACACCATCGACAGCCCCTCAATACAAGCAAATGCAAAGCAGAATGGTGGCAGGTGAAAGGTCACTTCATCCATCTTCAAAACCGCTTTAGCCTGAGCGGTGTGGAGGGGGAAGCCGGAGCACATCCCGGGCAAACAAATCGGAAGCAGGGCGTCAGGGAAATTCCCTGGAAAAGGGCGCCAGGGTGAACACACACACACACACACACACACACACACACACACACACAGAGTAGGGGCCAATTTACATCGCCAGTCCACCTGAGCTGCATTTGTTTGGGTGGTGGTGGTGGGTAACCCTCACAGTCACAAGGAGAACATGCAGCGTCCTCCTCATGACGTGAAGCCCACCGCGCCACCATGCAAGTAAAAAAGTTCCAAATCATTTACATAGAATGTTATTTTCAACTATTATTATTAAAGCAAAGAGACATTAAACATGAGGAATGTAAAACTAGACACTAAATGTGCACACTCCATTATCACACATATTATGGGTGAGTGACACACACACACAGACCCTGGAATGTCCAACTTCCTTTGGTTTCTGATGACCATGAGAATGCGGTCATTGGCACCCACCCCTAAGAAACTGCAGCTGCAGTGAACAGTGCTTCAGGCGTAAGCCCCCAATACTACCCCCTTAAAAACGCCGCTTCTTTAATGGCACTGTACGGTTCTTTACTGGGTTGTGTGTTTCCTCGTAGCGCCAGTGCTTCACTGAGCACCACTCCATTCTGGGATGAGTTCTTTGCATGTGAAGTTGTGCTTTGGAGAAAAAAATAAATGAATAAAATAAATAAACAAAAACACCTTACTAATATGTCTCTCTATTATAATAATAAAATCTTAGAAGAGAGATGAGATGGGACTTTTTCCAGAGTGACACTTTCATGTCCCGCGAGACGAGTTCACGCCCGGGTTTGGAAGTAAAACACAAAGTAGATGACAAAGTAGAACGTCGTAAAGAATTCAAAAACACGGCGCGATACACAAGAGCAGCAGGTTGGACACGGGTGATACGACAGAAGTATGGAGGTATTGTTTGGCTTTAAACGAAGTCTGAGACTTGTAGATCGTCTAATACACATTCCCATCAAGGAAAAGTAGTGTAAGAGGCGTATCCGCGAGAATTCAAAGATTTGTTATTTGGTGAAAGTGAAAGCCACATACGCGAGCGGCAGAGACGTGAAGTGGCAGGTGTGTAGTGCAGGCTGAGGGGTTGGTGAGCGAAGCGAGTAGGGGGTAAAGCCTCCTAAAAGGGGGGGAAAAAATAAATTTGGGAATGCTCTCCCCTCAACTTTCTCATATACTCAGATATGGGGATGATATTTGCGGAGTAAACTGCAAGATAAGGACTTTTATATTATGTACATTAAAGAACAATCAATAACAAATCAAATTAATAATATACAGTAGACCCCCGCAAAGTCGCAGTTCAGAGTTCGCGGCCTCAGTCATTCGCGGATTTTTCCTTAGAACCTATCTAATAATTGTTAGTGGAAACTACAAATATCCTCCGCAGTTTATGGCTTTTCTCACAGCAATACTGTACTGTAGAGAGAATAGGAAGCAACCGTAGAGGAAAACACGGCTTGGGATGGTAAGTGGATTCATTGCCAACCTGCAAAGAAAGGAGCGATCCTGAACCCGTCTTCACCATTTCAGGAACTAGCGGTAGGACTATCTTTACATTCCCATTCAAAGTGCGGATCTCTGGACTATCTGTCTTCATCATTACATTTCACCCCTTGCCGTTTTTCATGCATTAACTGTGTGTGTGTTTTGTTTGTGCATTTAATGTGTAATCGCCGTAAGGGGAACTGGGGTGGTATCGTTTTCATTACACTCTATTTGCTGTTTGATTACTGGTTTGCTTTGTTTTTGTCTCCATTTGCAAGTGCGTGCAGGTCGGGTCAAGGCTGGGTGCGTCCCTGGAATCTCCACCATAAAAATAAATAAATCACCTTCTTCTCAACAGTGTGAATCTTAGCGGCACCGGACCACTACAGTGTTATTCATTTCTCCTTGCTGCTGATTGACTGCTGATGTGATGCATCTCCAGCTGAGTGTTTCCCATTTTGTTCTTCTTAACCCTATAACCAGCTATAGTCGTTTCCCAGTGCCATTTGCCAGCATGCCAGAGCTGATCAGTCAGTGCCGTTCATTCGTTGAGCCGCCAGCTCGTGACCACTGGCGCCCCCTGCAGCCTCACTGTCCCCGAGATTGAGCCGCTGCACTAGACTACCCTGCCAGCGTCAGCGCTTACCTGTGTGTTTGCGTGCTGCCAGTTCAAGTACAGTTGGCTCTGTGATTTACTGAATTTCATCCAAGGCGTCGGTTACACCTTGTACATATTGTTCCAGTAGTTTTTAAAATAGTTTTTACATTTCATCAGCAGTGTGTATAATTATCAGTGTTGCAGTAATTGTGATGCTCTTTGCATGGAGAAAAAAAAAAAAAATGTTCCATTAAAATTTCACTTTGTCTTTGTGAATTGTGATGTTTACTTAAAGTAGTGCAGCAAAAAAGTATTTGGTGTCCAGGGACGCATTAACCCCCCAAGTATGTGACAGTTTAAGGGTTAAAGCCCCAAGATGTCGTTGAAACGCCCCACACCTTCGAAGGCTTCTGACAATGAAAACGCACTTGTGTGAATTCCAGTACATATAGCAGTAACATCGGTAATTTTACATTCTAGCACTGTGGGTGACATAGCAGTACAGTACTGTGCAGTAGACGGGTTTACCTTTACATTCTTTATTTTCAGGTAATGTATTAAGCCGAGTTTGAAATGAAATTAAAGTGTTCTGGGGGCATATTTAAGGTTTAAACTATAAAAACAGGCTTTTTTTAACCACATCCATAATTCAGTTTTTCAAAATTCGCAGGCACTCTAGGAACGTTAACCCCCGCGAATTTTGGGGGTGTACTGTATTGAACAACTGTTATAAAAGTTGAATAAATCAGACTCTGCAAATGCACGAATAAAACATATCACTTCCAGTTAGCAAAAATAGCCCAAGAGTTGACAGAAATCGGTTTTGTACATAATACTTATATGCACAATTTGATTGACTGAAGTGAAAGTGAACTCGTTATCGTGTGTGGATTTTATTATATACACACATACACACGTAATTCCATAAATAGTATTCTCAGACTCGGTGAGGTCTAAAACATCCAAGATAAATCAAAATCTCGACATCAAATTTTTGGATGATTCCAATACTCTCTCGTATACGAAGCATAGGGGGAAAGTAAAAAACAGGAGAGCTGTGTGTAGCAAAGCAAAACCACCTGGTAGACAGGATTCAAATCTCGTACCCTCGGCCCCCCAGGATCAACAGATCTGTTGTTTTGCACTTTTTAGTTGGTGCTTTAGAATTGACTTTGTTAAAAAGTAAACTATTTTGAGAAGTTTAGCCTCCCTGTCGACACTTTGACCTGAGGGTCTGATTGGTTTGCTTTAGCAATTAAGTTCATTTATTTGGACGATTCCAACACTTTATAGATTTAATTTTTTTTACTTTCTGGTATACAATGTATGGTGGGCTACCCAGTAGGACACTAACAGGTTAAAAAAAATGTGAACTTTGCCCGAGTTATTGTGTGTAATGAGCGTCCTTTTAAAATCAGGACCCACTGGGATTTCACTTGGAGCCCGTTATGAATTGAAAGGAAAAGGTCCTCTCTGAATCCTCCATGCGGCCTGGCTCTTCTGTACACCAAACATGGTTCCCCTATGGCATCGCTCTGAAGAACCAGTCTGGTGCCTTCAATTTTTTTAAGAGAGTGCCAGACCGTTTCTTCAGAGCGATGCCATGTTTGGTCTTCAGAAGGACGAGTCTGTATGGAGGATCCAGAAAGAACCTTTTAAATCCATAAATACACAACCAGTCAAACGTTTGGGGTCACCCACAGCAGCAGGGTGATGTACCGCGTTAGCCATTATGGATGCAATGGGAAGTCAAGCAAAAAGGACCCCATTTACTGGCTAACTGGACAGATTACAATGGCAAACTTCCAAGGCAGCTCAGGCCCCCCTTCTCCATGTGTACCCTTTTTACTTTCTCATATACAAAGTATAGGGACAGTATTGGAATCATCCAAAAATTCAACTTTGAGATTTTGATAATCAACGTTTTAGACCTCAGAGTCTGTGTAAACGCAATAACTTGAGTTCGCTTTCACTTCGGCCAACCAAATTTTGCATATAAGAATTAGAAATGGACGTTTTGTACCTATTAACTTTTGGGCTCTATCTGCTAACTGGAAGTAAAAGCCAATCTTATCCTTCTAAGGTTTGAAGCAAACACTAGTAGGAGTTTAACTTAAAGCTTCATCCTTCTACGATTGGCACTTACACCACAAGTGGTACCTGACCTTTTAATTCATGCAGCTGCACAGTCTGATTTATTCAACTTTACTTTTATAATAATTGTTCAATCTGTTATACATTTGTTGTTGATGGTTCTTTAATCATATTTATATATATGACCTTTCACAGGCTGTAGCATTTAAAACTACTGCATGGACAGCATCGAAAACGGCACGTGGTGGTGAAACGGAGGATGGCAGTCGAGTTCAGAGGCAGTGGCCCTTACTGGGCTAACCATCGCAAGAAACTTCGACACGAGCACTACTGCTTTACAAGCAAAGGGCGCAGGTAAGCCCAAGGGTGTGCGTCCCGATGCCAACACAGCTCTTGTGGTGAATGCCTTTCAAAGTTCATGTATTGATCTGGATGGCACATGGGTGGACCACACCATGAAGAACAGGGGAGGACAAAACATTTCAGGTTCTTAATGTTCATATTCATTATGTTGCTTGATAATAACATTGAAAAGGCATTCTTGTCAGGAAACTACCAATCAATCAGATACATAAATATGGGCCATCTGTACAGAATATAAAAATATAATTGTTGTCTTGTGGTTTACTCCTCAAATACCCATCCCCAAATTTGGTTTCCATAAGAAGAATATTAGGACATTGTATTTACATAGCACCTTTCCCATGCTCAAAGCATTTCACAGAGCGGGGTAGAAGGAACATTGGATACAAATATGTTCTACAACAGATAATTACAGGATATGTAATGCATTAAATAGAAGATGATAAAATCAGAGTAAAATACTGTATTCAATGATGGAAGCAAAGTCTGAACAAATGTGTGGATAGCGCTTTGAGTACTGAGAAAAGCTCTATATAAATATAATGAATTATTATTATAATGTGATACAACAAATGCACACAAATTATCCTGATATCCACATGAAAGTTCTAGAAAGAACCTTTCAATCCATAAAATGAATTGAGAATATATTTGTAAAATTTAAATGGACTCAGGATTTTAAAATGAGAATAGCATACAGGCTACCTTCAGATTTTCTTGCTCAGTTAGTATCCTGCACTACACAGTAAGGATTTGTTTTGTCCACATCATCATCATCATCATCCGACCAGCCCTTTCATCCAAAGACACTTACATTAGAGATGCACAATTGGCAACATTTCTTTTTTTATTCCCCAATTGCAGCACGGGTAGCTGAAGGGAGTTGTCCTTGGTCATGACCATGGGATCCAAACCCACAACTCTCCAAAGCCTTGACCACCACATCTTCCTAACATATAATGAACCTTCTAAAAGCTCAATGAGCCAATATCATGTGCCAAACAACCCTTTCCAAAATGACATGGTCCAACGCAATAAATTGCCATCAAAGAACCCAAGAGTGTGGGGGAAATGTATCCCAGGTTGGGAACCCCTGTCCTATAGCACTGGTGTGAAGAACAACTTCGACACCGTTTTTTTTTTTAAGTGTAAATTCGGGTTTTCTTCATCCGGTTTGGTAGCCTACACTACACTACATTACATTAAAGATTTTTGTTTTGCCCGCATATAATTGAAAGCCTCAGGATCCAATTTTACATACAAAGAACCTTTTCTCAGAATAAAATGTTCCTTTCTAAAGCAATGGACCTAGAAGTAACCACGCGAGCCTTACACTGCCGTTACAGAAGCACAATTCTTTAATTCGTTCGTTCGTGCGTTTTCTATCCGGTATGCACAAGTGCTTTACGTTTAAAGAGGCAGCTCAGAGCTCTTTTAGCTGAGCGACACTCCCTCCCCTCAGACTTACCTTCGAGCGCTCCTTAATGTCGTGTTTGCCGAGTCTCCCGACGCACAGAATCACCAGCCTGTCAATCAACGACAGCAGGAAGTTGATCGCCTCGCAGCCTTTCTCTACCCCGCTGACCCAGGCGATTTTATCCCCGCGGATGTGCCTTCTGCACACTCCAGTGCGGCGACCCGCCAGCTGTCCGTCATGGAGAAGACCCGAAGCGTGCATTTCTTTCACTTGGTCCAACACGCATTGGCCAACCAGGTCCCCCAAAAAGTTATCCAGATAGAAGAAGCCGCGTTCCAGGAGGCTGGGGACTATATGCTGCAGCGCCAGTTTCTCCAGATCCAGCTGCATTACGTGCTGCAGTAGCGGCATTGTGCCTAAAACGACTCCCGCACGGCTTAATCTCAGTCCCAGATACAAAGTGGGCAAATCCTCACACGCTGGAGATGACGCGGAGATATTCCATTAGCCAAAACTTCACTTACAACAGACCTCGGCGGTAACCGACCGTCTCACGCTATCCACAAACCTGTTAACGTCTGAGTTGAAACGTAAAAGCGCATCCTTATATATATGCGCTTTCTATAATGCCCGCGTGTACGTGCGCCGAGACGCAAATAATGTTCACTAGCGCAGCTGGACACCGCGTGAACGTGCCAAACTAGAGGTAACTGCGGGAGGCGGGGCAAGCAACCACTATCGTGTGGCCAACCACAGGCGCGACGCTGATTGGACAAACGTTCCCCCTCCGTGCTCGTCATTACTAAAAGGGGCTGGGCTAGTATGTTTGTTTTTTTTTTCCTACGAAGCGTACTTTTGCTCCATTCTTCAGGTATCAATTCCAAATAAATGTTTGAGATTAGCGCTGGGAAAATGACGTTTCTTATCTATGTAATCGGTTACAGTACGGGTGCACATCGTATCCTTCGGATGACAGCGACCTAAATTTTACGATTTCCAGATTTACCCGCGCTAAAAGTAAGAACAATACGAAGAGCGCAATGTCTCGTTTAAAGAGGACTTAACCTTCCTTCTTTTGCTCAGATTGTTTTAGTTTTTAACAATGTATGTGTGTTTTTTTTTCCCCCAGTTGGTTTATTGCGTTTTGGGATAAAGGCAGGTCCCTCGGAATGTCCCAGCACACACACCCTGTTTGAATAGAATGGGCGGGGCTAACACGAGTGGGCGTGGTATCCGCCATTGAGTACACCCTTTATAGCATGTACGCGAGCGGCGATCGAGATGCTCGAAGACTTAACGCAGCACAGTTACTGATGAAATGTGCCAGTCAGGTGGGCCTTTATCATTCGTGTCTGAAAAATAAAGAATTACGCAAACAAATATTAATTAAAGTAACTCCGTTAAATCCATCCACAGAAATCGGCAAAAGTGGATTTGAAATCTTGTCCAAGTTGCGGGAGTGCAGACTAAACGTGGAATTAAAAAGCGGGCTAGCATACAAGGCGACAGTCAGGTTAATTTTATTTTAGGCTCAAGGGGAACATTATATTTATATATGATAATAACCACAATAACAAAGGAGGCTGCTCAAGGGGCCACGACTTGTTTCATAACGTAACATTCTAAAGCCCGCTTAATCCAATTCTGGGTCTCCGAGGGGGGAACGTCTTCTTTCATGTGACATACATTTTCCATGTTTAAGCGTAAAACGTGTTCGACATTCAATTTTTTGCGTAACAAAAACACTCACCTTGTGTCTGCCTCTGATTTTGTAATGCCCCAACATGCCGTCGGAGTACAGGATGAGTTTGTCCATTTTGGAGAGGAGGTAGCCGATACTTTCACAGCCGGGCTCGTTGCCCTCAACCCAGAGGATCTCATCCCCTCGGATCGACTTGCTTTGGTCCGACTTTTTGCTGACTAACTCCCCGGCCCGAAACTTGCCACATTGGTGCAGAGTGACAACTTCGTTCAAAATCCTGTCCCCGATTTTACTGCCGAGGAAGCTGTCCACGATGCACAAGCCGTAAGACTTCATACACGGCACTATATATTGCACTACTAGTTTATGGGAACTGGTCCTCCGGTGCTCCTTAGCGGCGGCTTTACCGTGCGCTTTATTCATGGCACCAGGGTCCCCCTCGCCGCTATTGAGGGCGGCTTCCTCCGAGTACCTGGCCAGGCGGAGGACATGCGGCTCGTCCGATAGAGTTTTCCCGAGGGAGCAGTCACTGGCTTCGTGAGTCTTCTGCTTTAGGAAAACTCCTATCTTGTCCTCGGCCGCCGGTTCGTTCTCCGAAGCGGCTGCCATCTGTCCGCCTGCCGGTGCTCGCTCGTTCCGCTTGCTGCTCACATGCTTCGATCAGTACCGTTTAAGGAGACGTGGAAGCTACCATGGTACGAGCCTAATACAATCTATTAAAGTGTATCCCTCGCGGCGCGTGCACGCCTTTGGCGTTAGCGCACGTAGCCAGGGCGCGCCCCTCCTCCCTCGCTCGGGTACGAGCTCCGTCGAGGTACCCCACATGGGCTCTGCAGATGATTAACGAAGTCGGAGCACCGCGTGCTGTTGGGCGTGAGTGACGTGAGCATTACCACATATTATTCACAAGTTATGTAAGTATTGATTAATACTTCAGCGGAATTCATTTTCAAACGAATTCTGCAATAAAAAAGCAACGAAACTGCTTTTCATAATGCCGGCCATGTCAACCTTTCATTACAACTGTAAGCGCGGGGTCGACTGTGTTGATTAGTCCATGCAGGTGAGAATTTCACGCTAGGTGTCACGATATTGACCATACAAACCAGTTGAGCCTTGCGAAAGTGAAATTAAATCAACCGTTTTACACAATTCCAGATTAGAGCCCTGCCTGGCCTCCCTGTGCTGCCGGGGCAGGCTCCAACATCCCAAGTCTCTGTACTGGGACAGCGAGCCCAGAAAGCGTGCGAGTGGGCAGCAACACAATAAAAGACTCAGATAGTAGGCTACTGAGACCCTGTTTACATCCTTACGATCTTTAGTTTATTGTACAGGGTGATTCAGAAAGATTCATCCGATTTCAAAGTGCCATATTTTTTACAACCGTGAGGCGCCTAGGAGGCAATCACATACCAATTGAAAGAGGGGATCAAAGAGTTTCTGACTGTCGCCACTCCCAAGAACACTGGATGATCTCCGAAATCGCATTGAGAGAGCCCGGAGTACAGTGACACCCGACATGCTCAATCGAGTATGGGATGAATTTGACTATCACGTTGATGTTATCCGTACAGCTGGAGGAGGTCATATTGAAACCTTGTAAAATTACATAATAAACTTTATGCTCACCGAAACCATTTGCAATTTACTGCATTGTTATGTAATGATTTACAAGTGAAAAATTGTTTTGAAATTGGATGAATCTTCCTGAATCCTGTATCGTACGTTTAAATTGAAGTGGATGCATTTGCCATTTGTGTCCATCTACATTCAATAACCCATAATGACAGTGAGAACACGTTTTCAGAAAGGTTTACAAATTTGTTAGAAATCAAAATCTGAAATCTCTCATTCCTAGAAGTATTTAGACCCTCAATTCAGTACTTTGTAGAAGCTCCTCTGGCAGCAATTTCGGAATTTCAATTCTTCTTGGTCAAGTCTCTACGAGCTTTGCACTCCTGGATTTGGGCAGTTGATCCCATTTCTTCAAGTTCCATTAGACTGGATGGGAAGCGTCTGTAAACATCAATCTTCCACACGTGTTCTGTGCCACTCGAAGACACTCGGAGACTTGTCCCAAAGCCACTCCAGCATTGGCTTGGCGCTTTATTTCAGGTCATTGTACCGTTGCCCAAGTCTGAGGTGCTGTGCACCTTGAAGCAGACATTCCTCAAGGAGCTCTCTGTATTCAGCTGCATTGGCCCTTCCCTCCATCCTAACCAGTCTCCTTGCTGCCATAATGGGATGCTGCCACCACCATTCTTCCCTGTACAGGTGGCATTTGGCAGGTGATGAGCTGCGCCTCGTCTTCACCAGACATAGTGTTTTGGATTTCTGCCCAGAGAGTGCAATGTTTGTCTCATCAAACCAGAAAGTCTTTCTCCTCATGCTCTCAAAATGCCTTTTCCTCAAGCGTGGCTTCTGTTCAGCCACTTTACTGTAAACGCCTGATTGGTGGAGTGCAGCTGAGATGGTCGTCCTACCGTCTTCTGAAGCTCTCTTAGAGGGGACCGTTGGGTTCTTCCTCACCAAACCCCTTTTTGCCCGGTTACTCAGTTTGGTCCGACAGCCAACTGTAGGAAGAGTCCTGGTGGCTCTAAACGTCTTCTGGATGCCACTGCGCTCCTGGGCACACGTGAAGCTTTACAAAAGGTCGTGATCTCCTTGCCCTCATCTGTGCCTCAGCACAATTTGGTTGGTGGAGATCTACAGGGAGTTCCTTTGGACTTCATGGCTTGGTTTTAGTCCTGACCTGCAGTGTGAATTGTGGGACCCTCTATACACGGGTAGACGTGTGAATTTCTTTCTAAGTGGTGTCCAGTCAATTCAATTGGACTCCACTCAGGTTCTGGAAACATCTCAAGAACAACTTCAGAGCACAAACTGGGGTGTCACAGCACAGGGTTCTCAATATGGCTGGGAATGGGAAATTTCAGTTTTTGATATTTAATACATTTGCCAACCTTTCTCTAGACACTTTGTCATTATGGGTTATTGGGTGTAGACTGACGGGCAAACAGGGCACATTTACCCGTTTGAAATGAAATCTACTGCACAATAAGGTTGTAGAAATTGAAATTGAATCCACTGTACCTTCTGTACATTAGGCCTTTGGAAGGTGGCAGAAGTTCATGGAAGCACAAGTGCCAGGCCTTGTAATGACCACTTGCCACCCTGCCATTCTGTTTCAGGAGATCCTCCTCTGTTTCATATGCTGGCGCTCTGCACACGGCATCCAAGCTCTTGGATTTTCCAAACTCCCTCACGATCGTTTAGTTGTTGAAAAAACCTTCTCAGTAGCGCGTAGGACGACTGGCGCAGCTTCTTAAGACGACCGATTCTTGAATTACATTCTGGTTTCGTGTTGTCTGGCTCCGAGACTCAATTCCCCTTTCTCTCTCTCCTGGTCTATTTATGACGTAGCCCAGCACGGACTCCCCAGATTTCACCATCTTTGCCCGCACCACTAGGATACCAAATGACATGTTTACCTGATGTGTCAAGCCAGGGTGACACTGAATGCAAATCCAGCCATCCATTCGTCCGTATCAACACCTCATACTGAGTTTGGGTCCACCTGTCTGGTCAGCAGCGGGCACAAGGCAGGAACAAACCCAAGGGGTCGCCAGTTAGCATGTCATGCGTGTCTTTGGAAATGTCCCATCACAAATCTTCTGCTTACTAAAGAACACAAAGTGGCACAGGGGTGAGTGCTGTGTGTGTGTGTGGAGTCTTCATGTTCTGCCTGGGTCTTGTGTTGTTGTTTTTCCTCTCATATCTTAAAGCTTTGTACAAGAACGGGCATGGTTGGAGGTGTGTGCGTGCCCGGTCATGGGCTGGTATTGCCCCACCCAAGGTTGGTTCCTGTCGTACCCCCGGGAGAGACCTCCTGACTTGGAGTCAGTCACAGATGTGTTACGTAAGGAGAGAATGGTATTCACACCCACCACCAACGGCAGTCACGCTGGGCGGAAGTGAGCGGCCAATCGTTTTGCAGGGCTGTAAAGGTCGACCAGTGATAACGGCTCATTAGTCTGTCACACGCTGTCAGCTGAAAGGGGCACACGGCTTACAGTCTGAGGCGTGGGAGGGCGACGACACTTTTTGTTTTGTTTCAAAGGTCATAGCTGGTGACTTTCAAGGGGCCGGAAATGGCAAATTGTTTTGTTCTGCCACTTTAGAAATGCCCTTCACTTCTTCAATCGTTCATTCGCACATTTATATCAAGCCTCCCAGTCTGATTATTCCAGTACAGGGTTTGTGGAGACCA
This sequence comes from Erpetoichthys calabaricus, assembly GCF_900747795.2. Taxonomy (NCBI): domain Eukaryota; kingdom Metazoa; phylum Chordata; class Cladistia; order Polypteriformes; family Polypteridae; genus Erpetoichthys; species Erpetoichthys calabaricus. The sequence goes on along the minus strand of NC_041409.2, from coordinate 98,198,242 downwards.
GAACCTTTCTCATCAGCACTGGACATGCCTTGCATCTATTGCTGCCAAAACAGGTGCCAGCTTGGTCTATGCAGATGTGGGCACAGGGAGAACATGTAAGCATCACACAATGTGTGTGAGTGGGTCCCGTAAAGGATCGGCGCCACATCCAGGGTCTTTTCCAGCCTTGTGGCCAGTGCTGCCCTGGATAGGTACCAGTCTGGTTTAGACATACAGTACCTATTAATGTGGGCACAGGGAGAAAATGTAAATATCACACAGGCATCTCATAGACAGCCTGCATGGGTTCGTTTCTGTTTTGCCCTCGGTATTTTCAAAATTGGTGCCAGCTTGGTCTATATAAATGTGGGCACAGGGGGAACATGCAAGTATCACAAAGACATCTTACAGAGGTGTGTGCGAATGACTGTGACTGTGCCCTGCAACTGACTGGCATCCCACCTTCTGCCAACTGTTGCTGAGATGGGCACCAGCCTCATCTAGATTAATGTGCGCACAAGAAGAACGTGCAAACCTCATGGTGGCCATTTTCCTGTGAGTGTGTCCAGAGATGGATTGGCACCCTGTCCAGAATCTGATTGTGTCTTGTGGCCAATGCTGCCAGGATAGGTACCAGTCTGGTATAGAAGACGCGTACATGGAGAGAACATACAAACATCAGACAGACAATGCATGTTAGTGCGTCCTGTAATGGATTGGCACTGGGGGCTCAATTGAGACAACACTTCAACAAAATTGAAAATTGGGGAACCAAGAGATGGGAAAGGAACAGAGGTATGGTGTCTTTCAGCCATGGATCTGTGGAATTTGGTCAAGGGAATTCTACTTGGGCAGCACGTTGGCACAGGAATTAGTGCCCTTGGTTTACAGATACAGCATCCCAGGTCCCAGTCCCACCACCAGCCAATTGTGTGGAGTTTGCACGTCTTTAGCTTCTTTTTGTTTTTCCCACAATCATGCCAATTTATTTATTTGGGTGATGCTTTTATCCAAACTGACTTACAACAATTTCCAATTGGCACACAGGCGGGTGAAGTGACTTGCTCAGGGTCATAGGGTGTCAGTGATGGGATTTGAACCCACAACGTCAGGGTTTGAATTCCAAAGCCTTAACCGCTGTGCCACGCTGCCTGCCAGAGGACATGGGTCCACTTAATGTACTGGCACCCCATCCAGGGTTTATTCTTGACTGGCACCCAATGCTGCTGAGATAAGTGCCAGTACGCAAATGATGAGCACAGGGAGGGCATGCAAACACCACATAAATGCTGCAAATTTGTTTGCATTATACATGAACTTGGCACCCAGTCATGGGTTTGTTCCCACCTTGTGTTCGAAGCTGCCAGGATATGTGCCAGCCCGACCTAGTCTAAAGCTGGCATTGAAGAAGTTGCAAACATCACACAGAAACTGAGTGTGCCTTGCCAGGACCTGTAACCCACTCAAGGCAGTTCTCTGCATCGTACCCAAGGGCTGCCAGCCAGGATAGGCACCACCTCCTGAAGCCCTGAACCAGACTGAGCAGGTTTGAGAATGTCGTCTAATGTGTGCCAACTGGCATCAGAGTTTTTTTTTTTGTTTTGTTTTTTTTAAGTCTCTTTGTTCTTTTGCCCTGCGGTGCAGTGAAACATTAAGCTGGGATTGGCTCCCTCATTTTTTTATTGAGGTGCTCCCTTGCCAGTTCTTGGAAAGTGGTATTGGCAAGAGAATGGGGCGAGGCGGGAAGGGGACAGAACGAACAGACTTCAAAATATGTGCTATAAATAGGAGTGCCAGGAAAAGGTGAGTTTCTGCGGGCGCCTCACCCTTTGAGTCTGCTTGACGGGTATGGAGTAGAGTGCTAACTAGATATTGCTTAATGTGAAGGTCATGGGCAATAACGAATTGTGCTTTGTAGAGATGCCAGTCCATCGGTGGCAGCACAACACAAGGGTGCAATGCTTTAGTCTCGTTTGTGTCTCGCCCCTGAAGTAAATGCCAAATAAGCTGGGTGGTGTCTTTGGCTCGTGGCTACGTGAGTGGACTGGCAGGGCGAGAACTTATTAGGAATGTGTCACTGCTGGCATCGTTCACTGATATTAGAGCCATCACTGCAGCCGATGCCACCCTGTGCCACTCCAACCCTCTCAGTGCTCAAGTTCAAATTTATTGTCATGTGTATCGAGTGTGTGCGGTGGCTCAGCAGCGCTTTCCTTTGGTGGAGGAGCCCACCGTGACACTTGATGTGACAATGTTGTCTGGCCGTGTGACACATAAGAGAATCTGATTGTGGGCTGTGGCAATAAAAAGAATCCCAAAAATGATGCTGTCTGCTTTAGCCGCTGCCATTCTTTTGATTGCACTGGTGCTCGTGCCCGTGCCCTGGGGAGAAGCAGCCATCGGCACTGGGACAGCAACACACAAAACAGTCACAATCAACCAAAAGGGAAGCTCATTGTGAGGTCGGGGTGGTGGCGGGTCAGGGGAGCTCACGAGGTTGAGGTGACGAGTTAAGGACTGCAGTGCTGAAGGTGACAGAAGGAATGGAGAATCTTTGAACAGCGGGACGTCCTGCCCGATGAAAGTACGTTACTTAACCGTTGGACGGTTTCTTTTATATAGTGCCTTTCATAATGATGTGGCCATGGCCGAGCACACGTCCTGTAAGTTCAGCCAATTGGCATTTACTTCATACAGTGACGTGACACGTGTGTGCACTGATAAGTTCATATCACGCACGTCTATATAGTACCTTTCATGGTCCACCAGCTTTTTAATGTATATAGCGCCTTTCTAAGTGATCTGACCATGTGAGCACATTTAAGTTTTAACACAACATTGAATGTAAGCCCATTTCAGAGATGATTACAGCTTGAATTAAATCAGCCTTTAGTAATGCCAGTCTGCTTAGGATGCCAAGGATTAATAAAATAACAGTGGAAGGGCGAGCTTTTAGTTACAGGGGGCCGCTAAACTGTGGAGGGGTCTGCCTGCTACTATAAGAGATGCCCCTTCGGTCTCAGCCTTGTAATCCTGGCTGAAGACTCACAACTTCAGTTTAGCACACCCTGACTAGAGCTGCTGATTAACTGTGCAGACTGTCATTAGCACTAAAACATCAGTAAGATGATCGTTAGAACTTGTTACTCACCCTCACCTGTTCGGTTCCTCTTCTCAGTACTCAAATGTGCCACTTGGTGCCTCGGCCCACCTGCCTGCCTAAAGGTAAACTCATCTCTGATGGAGGATCGCAGGAATCATCGGGTAGAGGGGTCCTTTCATGAGATTGGCTGGCCCAGCACTGACTCAGCAGTGGAATGGCCAATAGGAGGAGGAGGCTTGATGGCCGAGGTCTCCAGGACTCTCTGAACAAATCCAAATCCTATGATGGGCTATCATCTCCTGTCGAGTTCTGATCTGTACTTGTAATATTTCTATTGCGTGTCTTTTATATTTTATTGAGGATGACGCGTGTTCTGTTCTGTGTATTGTGTTGTATTGACCCCCTTTTATTGACACCCACCTGCACGCCCAACCTACCTGGAGGGGGGTCTCTCATTGAACTGCCTTTCCCGAGGTTTCTTCCATATTTTTTCCCCATAAGGGAGTTTTTCCTCGCCTTCTTAGAGAGTCAAGGCTGGGGGGGCTGTCAAGAGGCAGCCATTGTGGCCCTCCTTGTGTGATTTTGGGCTACACGAATAAATTGTATTGTATTGTATTGTAATGCGTTCAAGAGCTGCAGGCCTGACAATCGTTTCATTTTTTTAGTCATGTTGATGTCTTCAATGCTATTATACAGGCTGAGCCATAAAGAAGTACCACAATTCAAATGTTTACTCTACAAAAACGCCACAAGATCAAATACATTTCATTACGTCACAAGAAGGGTACACAAAATAGTTTGTGTTACTGTTGGACTGTGTAGGTTGTCAGACATTAAGACCAAACAACGCTAGTGTTATAAAACAACAGACTCAGACAGTCGTATCGAGTCTGAATGTTTTTTGTTCTCGTATTATTTAAAAAAGATGCCGCCCACCCAGGTTTGCTGCTCTAGGCAACTGCCTTGTTCGCCTGAATGGCAGAGCCAGGCCTGAGTATGTCGAAGTGTGTCCCGTCCAGGGTTGGGTCCTCTCCTGTGTGTGTGTGTGTGTGTGTGTGAGACGCTGCCAGGGTAGGCTCCAGCTCCTCTAACTCTGAATTGGAAGGAACAAACAATGAATTATTCAAAGGAAACACCGTCTCCAAGTCCTTCATCTTCATTGTGAATTTCCCATTGGGATTAATAAAGTATCTATCTATCTCTATCTATCTTCATCTAGCGCCTTTCAGCGTGGCCAGTATTAGGAGGTATGTAGTCAAGCCAGAACTTTTGCTATGTCTTTATGTCGAATTCATGAATTTATGATCCTTACTGGGTTTAAAGTTGAAGCTGTTTTCAATTCTGGCAGCAACATTTCAATTGTTATGTACTACCGCGACAATGGGTAAAATGGTGGCTTTAAAGGCTGTGACCGGAAGTGACGTCATCAATGGCGCCAGCACCTAGTGGCAGAGTGGTGGCTCTGAGGCTGAGGGATCCGCACTGGCAATCGGAAGGTTGCCGGTTCAAATCCCGTAAATGCCAATAGGGACTCTGCTCTGTTGGGCCCTTGAGCAAAAAGAAAGTGAGAAAAGCGCCATATAAATGCAAAGAATTATTATTATTATTATTAGTGCGATTTCCCGAGGATAGTCTGCAGAGGAGAGAGTTGGCACAGCTCGCCACCCCCTGGTCTGGCATGGTACTACTCTTATTTAAGCTCTCCAGCTGCCTCTCATGCATACATGTGTGACAATATATAGTGCCTTTCGTAGGATTCAATATCCTAAACCAGTTAAGTTTCAGTGTTAAATGTAAGCCCTGTCAGATAATGTCAGCTTTATAGTGCCTTTCACAGGACAGGTGATCGATGATTAGTGCAGTAGAACTATCACGTTTAATAGTAAACGCTACACACAGTAACTCCATTACATAAACCGTTTCATATATTTCATATCTATTATTTTTATAGCGCCTTTCTATCTAAGTAACTGTCTTACCCTTCACAGGTAAATTAATGGAGGGAATTATTAAGGAAAAGACTGAGCAGCACGTGGCAAGAACAGGAGTTTAACTGAACAGTAAGCTTGGGCTCGGAAGAGGAAAGTCGTGTTTTACTAACAGGCCAGAATTCTATGAGGAGGCAACAAAAGGATACGACGGAGTGGAGCAGATGATGTTATTGATGTGGACTTTTGATAAGGTGCCACATGACAGGTGGGCATCAAACTAAAAGAGTTCAGGGTGTGGCGTGTTGATGGGTGCAGAATTGGCTCAGACACAGGAAGTGCAGGGTGATGGTGTGAGGAGCCTCGTCAGAACTGAGTGACATTACGAGTGGTGACCAGCAGGGGGCAGTGCTGAGGCAGCTGCTATTTTTAATATCTAGAAACTATCTGTGTAAGCCTGCGCTGTATAGAAACTACTGAAATCATCAGAAAAAGAATTAAAATGTTGAGATGTCAGGTAAATGAAAGGAACTACTCTGGCCGTCTCTCTCCTAGGAGGATTCGTTTTGCCAACGTGCTCACATCACTTGTGTCATTAGCGGCAGAAGGAAAAGTAAATGGGATAGCGCTTTGCCGATGTTAGCGGCTAAGCGAGTTTGTTTCCTTGGAGTTGGAGCCCTCACCCCGACTCCACCTCGCACTTCCGGGCCGGACAGACGCGCGCACACACACACACTTCCACGCGTAGATGTTTATATATAAGATGATTTGGACAGGAATATAAGTAACAAGCTGGTTAAGTCTGCAGATGATACCAAGACAGGAGGATCAGCAGATATTTGAGAATCCACTGAATCATCACAGAGGGACCTGGACAGTTGGAGAGCAGACAGGCCTGGGCAGATGAAATTTAATGTCAGTAAATGTAAAGTGTGAGGGACCCTCATTAAGTTTCTGCACTTTTATAATTTCGTTAGAAACGGTGAAGGCAGGAGGAGGAGTAACTGGTTGTGTCTGAGAGTGTCATGTGACTGGGAAAATTGCATCGCAAAGGAAGGCGAGTATGTAGAAAAGTGATGTCACTTGTTTTTGAAATTCCTAATAAATAGAGTTAAAAAAAGTGCAGAAACATTTTGAACGTCCCTCATATTACACATCGACAGTAAAAATGTGAGGTTTGAGTACACAATGGGCGGTCTGAACGTTGTAAGTACGTCCTGTTAGAAGGATTTAGGAGTCGTAATGGACTCTAAGCTGTCGACTGTCCAGTGTTCAGCAGCCATTAAGAAGGCTGTCAGGTTATATAGCGCCTTGACGTGTGCAGTACAAGTCGCAGGAGGTTCTACTGAAGCTTTACAACACACTGATGAGGCCTCATCTAGAGTCCCGAGTGACCAGGCTTGGTCAGATTTGTGGCAGATGAAATTTAATGTTAGTAAATGTAAAGAATTATGTGTAGGAAAGTGTTGTGATGTGAGATTTAGCATGTAAGTTGATAAATATTTTGTATGTCTTTATTTGTAATTTAGGCAAAGCAAATGTAATATTAGTGTTACATTAGTGAGAAGCATTCATGTTTACCCAAACCCCCCCAAACAACCCTTAGGACTGGGTATCTTTGGATTTTACGACAGGGTTGGGTGAAGTGCCTCAAACCAGTTTGGCATGTGCTTCTCTGCTATAGTCTCTCAATCCCCACACAATGCCAGTCTGCCCAACTGCCAAGCTTTACCTCAACATATGGTTTTGGGGGATGGCAGGTGTGAAGGCGTTCTGTCCCCCCATTGGTCTGCAGTATGGCTGTTTGGAACTGGCTTGTATCAGAAGCCTTTAAGTACCACAACGCCCTATTGGCTGTAGGGGTTGGACAGAAAACCTATAAATGTGCCAGTTTCACCTCACCCTCTCTCTGTCTTACCAAACTGATGAAGACCATCACACACCAAGAACTGAAAAGGACAACACAATGAAGAGCGCAGCTCGGCAGCCATATTGAGACAGGCATGCGGCCCGTCCTGAAGAAAGCTGACCACCAATGAGGACATTTTAAGTAACTAACAAGTCTGTGTGGCGCCTGAAACTACACATCACCATTTACCAGGTTGTATGGTTGCCAATATTCAAATGTACTTTGCATATTGTTATTATTTATGAATATTATCAATAATATAAAGTGTAACTTAACTCCTGCTTGTCTTTTACTACACCTAATTGCCTGAGGTTATAAATGTAGGGGGCAGCATGGTGGCACAGTAGTAGCGCTGCTGCCTCGCGGTTAGGAGACCCGTCTGGGTTCGCTTCCTGGGTCCTCCCTGCGTGGAGTTTGCATGTTCTCCCCGTGTCTGCGTGGGTTTCCTCTCACAGTCCAAAGATATGCAGGTTAAGTGCATTGGTGATCCTAAATTGTCCTTAGTGTGTGTGTGTGTGTGTCCTGCGGTGGGCTGGCACCCTGCCCGGGATTTGTTCCTGCCTTGCACCCTGTGTTGGCTCCAGCACACCCTCGTGACTTTGTAGTTAGGATATAGCAGGTTGGAAAATGACTGACTGACAGACTATAAATGTAGGAGGGAAGGTGGGGAGAAGTTCTATGGTACAATACCTTATAAAGAGTGGTAAGTCTGGGAGATTTGAGGCTTTCTGACAAAGGCTACATATGGAGAATACAAAAGGGGAAAGTCAAGTAAAATATTATTCTACAAAGAAAAAACAGGGGGCCAGACTGATTAGGCCGTAGTGGATAATTTGGCCAGGACATTATGAAGGGTCTGCGGTGGGCTGGCGCCCTGTCCGGGGTTTGTTTCCTGCCTTGCGCCCTGTGTTGGCTGGGATTGGCTCCAGCAGACCCCACGTGAGCCTGTAGTTAGGATATAGCAGGTTGGATAATGGATGGATGGATGGATTATGAAGGGTGCCCAGGAATCTTTAAGACCACCGAGAATTAGGACCTCTGTTTTACGTCTCATTTTGACAGCACCGTGTTCCCCGCGTCCCTGCACTGGGACATTGGGGACCACATTCAGACCACAGGGTAAGCGCCTCACCAACACCTCCTCCAGCAGTAACCCAAGCTTTTCCTAGTTGGTCTCCCATCCAAGTCCTGGCCAGCCCCAAATGTACTTAGCTTCAGGTGGATGCCCAGTTCTGAAGTGCAGGTGGTAGTAAAGTACTCAATTATTCAAGGCAGCTTACAACATTCAAGGTCCAACTGCCCACAGTTCTTCTGTGTTGCTAATTGGAGCCCAGGCAGGTGGAGTGACTTTCTTGCGGTCACACAGTGGTGTCAGTAGTGGGATTTGAACCCACAACTTCAAGGCTGGAGGTCCAGACCTTAACGCATGGCTCCGGTTTCCTCTAACAGGCCAAAGACATGCAGGTTAGGTGGATTGGTGTTGGTAAATTGGCCCGTGTGTGTGTGCGTGAGTGTGTGTGTGTATATGTGTGTGTGTGTGTTTGTGTTTTCTCCCTGCGATAGACAAGCACCCTGCCCAGGGATTGTTTCTGCCTTGCACCCTAATGCTTGCTGGGAAAGGATCCTGCTGCCCTGTGACCCCGCTCAGCATAAGTGGGTTTGAAAATGGATGGATAGGATGAACAGCCGTAGATAAAACCGCACATGACAGATGGCTGCAGAGGCTGGTTCTGAGGTGCTAGGAAGTAAACTTGAAATGGGAGCCGCATTTTCCCAGTTCAAACAATAAAGTCACTGGTTGGGAGCCCCAGCCTTGCGGCTGATGTTACAGCGGACGGCGCTCTCCCTGTCACGTTGACACACAATGGCGCTTCTTCCCACCGTTTCCTCCCCTACACCAGGGTGTGGAGTTTCAACAGATAAGGTACAGGATGTAAGCAAACGGTTCAAAATTTCCACATTTGTCATTCCCAAGAGCAAAGGCAGTAAAAAAACAAAAAAAACAAACCGAAAGAGCAGTCCTGGGTGTGCAGGGTGGAGCCGAGGGCCGAGAAGCGACCTCCCGAGTGTTTGAGGAAAACAGCCCGGAGCAGTTTTGGAAACTTGAATCGGCTTGTGTGCTCATCCTAATGCTTTGTTTCCTTATTAAGGCACTGGCGGCATCAGCGGAGGACACATCATCAGACAGAGACGGCCTTCTGATGGGTGGCCATCGAGGAAAAGAAAATGAAAAGTAAAAAAAAAAAATAAAATCAGGTGCTTGGATTAGAATCTGCCAATAAAATGAACGTTAACTCGGCGAGACTGAGGGCCATGGAGAGTGCACCTCCATTTATGGAAGTCAAATGGCACCCTGCTGCAGGGAGAGACAGATGTGTGGGCGGGGTCGGATGTCAGGCCCTTCCCATATTCAGTCTAGCTGCAGACATCCACTGTTGAAGACACAACCACTGTGAGCCTGGGACGGAGGACATCCCATTTGTATAGCCATGTGAAAAAGTAAGTGCACCCCATGGGAAATGTTCACTTTTTCAACGTGCAACATACAGCAGATCTTCCTGCAAACAGAGCTTCCAGATAAAGGAGATACACTTGGACAAAAACTAAAAGGAAAAATTCGCCTTTTCAAACAAATACACTCATCGGTCACTTTATTAGGTACAGCTTGCTTTTCCGGGTTGGACCCCCTTTTGCCGTCAGAACTGCTGCGAGTCCAGTGAACTCATTGTCAAGTTCAAGGAACCGGTTTGAGATGATCTGAGCTTTGTGACATGGTCAGTGACGATACTCAGGTAGGCTGTGGTGCTTAAACGATGCTCAGTTGGTACTAAGGGGCCCAAAGTGTGACAAGAAAATATCCACTACACCATTACAACACCACCAGCACCAGCCTGAACTGTTGATACAAGGCAGGATGGATCCATAATTTCATGTTGCTGATGCCAGATTCTGACCGTACCATCCGAATGTCGCAGCAGAAATTCAGACTCCTCAAACCAGTCTTCTGTTGTCCAGTTTCAGTGAGCCCTTGTGAATTGTTGCCTGTTCTTAGCTGACAGGAGTGTCACCCGCTGTGGTCCCCTGCTGCTGTAGCCCAGCTGCTTCAAGGTTTGACGTGTTGTGTGTTCAGAGCTGCTCTGCTGTGTACCTCACTTGTAACGAGTGGTCATTTGAGTTCCTGTTGCCTTTTTATCATCTCAGACCAGCCTGGCCAGGGGTGGGCAGGGTCGGTCCTGGAGGGCCACGGTGGCTGCAGGTTTTTGTTCCCACCCAGCTTCTTAATAAAAAGTCAATTATTGCTGATGAAGAAGCACTTCCTGCTCAAGTGACATTTTGATGCTTCATTGCAGTGGTCTCGTTGTTAAGGTTCCCCATCCTCGACTGCTTATTTCAATCTTAAACATCTGCATTGAGTGTTTTAATGGCTCCTTATTAACAATAAGATGTAAGTGACAAAGCAGTCAGCAGTTCTCCATCTCGCTTGTTTCCATTTACATCTCTGTGTTTTCATCATGCACTGTTTTATTAAACACTCAAACACTTAATAGAAAAATGTGACAGACTGAAAATGATCAGTTTTAGGCTTCAAATCATTTGGATGACATCCTTGGAAAGGAAACAAATCTACGATATAAGAACCTTACATTGCAGACAAACAAGCCATAAAATTAAATAATGTCTGAGATTGGCAAGGATTGATTTCTAATGAAGCAACTGGGTTGGAATGAAAACCTGCAGCCACTGCGGCTCTCCAGGACTGACACTGCCCACCTCCGAGTCTGGCCGTTCTCCTCTGGCATTTGACGTCAACAAGACATTAACTGCCGCTCACTGATATTTTCCCTTTTCCAGACCATTCTCTGTAAACCCTAGAGTTGGTTGTGCATGAAAATCCCAGTAGATCAGCAGTTTCTGAAACACTCAGAACAGCCTGTCTGGCACCAACAACCATCACACGCTCAGTGACCTTTCTTCTTCTCCATTCTGAAGCTCAGTTTGAACTTCAGCAGGTGGTCTTGACGATGTCGACAGGCTGAAATGCACTGAGCTGTGATTGGCTGATTAGATATTTGCGTTAACAAGCAGGTGAACAGGTGTACCTAACAAATTGGCCGGTGAGTGTATATTAACAGATGCAGTGGTCTTCTGGAGAAAAAGTAAGTCCACCCTTGGCCTCAGAAGCTGGTACCGAGCACCTTCAGCAGAAAGGACTTCTTGTAGGCATTTTTGTATAACTGCCTGCCAGCCTCTGACATCCTTCCTTCAGTTGCAAGGGATTTGTGGGAATTCTTGCACATTTCTTCAACGCAAAAGCATATTGGGGCTTTGACTACCATGGGTCAGACCATAAGCCTCCATTTCTTATTTTTGTGCCATTCTTTGCCAGTGTGTCGTTATCATGTTGAAAGGTCCATTTGTGGTTTAATTTTTGCACAGATAGCCTCGCGTTCTCCTGACGCGCCTCTTTGAAATGATGCAGAATTCAGAGCTCATTTGATGACTGCATGCTGCCCAGCAATCCCAAACCAGAACATTTCCACCCCCCGCTTCACAGCTGGCATGAGGTTCTTCTCCTCAAGTGCTGTAAAACATGTCTACCGTTACTGTGGCCAAACGAATTTGATTCATCGGTCCAGAGCACATCCTTCCAGAAGGCCTGGTCTTTGTCTAGATGTTCAGTGGCAAACCGTCATCTTGCTCCAATGTCACTTCATTGGCTTTTTCCTGACACACCTCACACGAGGGTCACATTTGTGTCAGCTCTTTCCGATTGTAGATGCATGCACTTTGACACCAGCTTTTGCAAGAGTTACCTGCAGACCCCACAGGCAAACTTTGGTGTTCTTGGAGATTTCCTTTTAGTATCAAGCAGTCCGCTCTTGAGCTAAACCTGCTGGGCCAGCCAGTCCTGGACATATCAGCAGTCATTTGAAGCCTACACCACATGGCGATGATTCACCCTTCCAGTTGAATGATTTGCTGCTGTCACACACACAGATGCATGGGAGGCACCTAAAAGGATCAATAGAAGGTAATCCCACACCAGGCCAGGGGGTGGCGGGGTGTGCTAAACCTTTCTGTGATATCCTTACAGACCAAACATGGGAAATTCTGTCTGGTTCCGGCCCAGATGACATCACTTCTGCTTCTGACACTGATGAAGTCACTTTTGGTTCGAACACCGATGACATAATTTCTGATTCTGGCCCCAGTGATATCACTTCTGCTTCTGACACAGACGTTACTTTTGGTTCCGGCCTCGGTGACGTCACTTATGGTTCCAGCCCTGATGACATCACTTTTGGTTCTGACACCGATGACATCATTTCTGGATCTGGCCCCGATGACATCACTTCTGGTTCCAGCCCCGATGAAGTCACTTCTGCTTCGGACACTGATGACGTCACTTCTGGTTCGGACACTGATGATGTCACTTCTGGTTCGGACACTGATGACGTCACTTCTGGTTCTTGCCCTGATGACATCACTTCTGGTTCTGACACCAATGACTTCATTTCTGGTTCCGGCCCCGATGACATCACTTCTGGTTCTGGCCCTGATGACATTTCTGGTTCTGACACCGATGATGTTATTTCTGGTTCTGGCCCTGATGACATTTCTGGTTCTGGCCCCGATGACGTCACTTCCGCCAACCAGCCCTAAACGCCAGACCACATCCTGTTTTTACGTAGCTCTGTTCTGGACTCAACGCTGTACACATCTGTATTTAATACCTGCAGTTTTGCAGCCTGGATTGAAGTATATGGGTGGCTGCCCCAAACCTTTTCTGCGTGTCAAGTCATATCATGTCACATGTGCTCTCCTGCTGACAGGAAATTTGAGTTGTCAAGTTGGAAATTCCGCATTAATGTTCTACCAACTTGGACAATTCGGGCAAAACAAAGATGCCCGCGTGTTCCTGACTGGTGATGCAATGCTGACCTTTCAGCTTAGTCAGTTGTTAAAAAATAAACGGTATAACCTGCTCACCCAGAAATGCCATGTTTTGGTCAAATTGCATTTGGAGCAAAGTGACGCACATTTAATACATTGATTTGACTTTTTCCACCAAAAATGCCACTTATCTTTAATTGCTTTTTTTTTTTTTTTTTGCAGACCAAGTAACAAATCAACAGCGATCTCTCATTTCTCTGAATAGTCCGAATGGCAGACCATCTGAACACACTGAAGGGAGAAGGTGAAACGTCACGACTCCGAGCTCTGAGAGCAGGTGAACGCAGCGACCCATCTCAAATAATTTGGCGATCTTTTAAAATCCCTTGACAGACTCCTAGGCATCTACAACGTTCTTTCTTCAGGCCTTAGAGAGCTCCTTTTATCTCGCCATGATGACACCATACATGTCAATAGCAAAGACGACAGCAGACCCTCGATATCTGCAGTTTAAAATCACACAGTCAGTGCAGACTCCCTAAGGAGGTTCTCATCATTGGCAGCTCATCTGGAACAACTCATTCGACTTTGAGGTGAGAAACGGATGGGTGGGCTTACTTTTTCCACATATCTGCATTTTTGTTCATGTAGATTACGAAAACAAATACATCACATTAATTTGATGCATCATTTGTTCAAGTAGGTCACCTATATCTGTAGGCACTCTTTGCATGAGCAGCTACTGCTTTGCCACCCAGTGATGGCCTGGCACCCTCTCCAGGGTTTATTCCTGCCTTGGCTGCTAAGCTAGCTGGGATTGGCTTCAGCACACCCCAACAACCCCGGTCTGGACTGAGAGGGTATAAAAATGACATGGCAGGACATCTACCGTGTGCCTGTTCAAATAGGTGGAAAAATGAGTTTCCATGGGGTGTATTTACTTTTGCACACAACTGTGCTTATTTAACCAATGCACTAGTAGTGATTTTCTTCATGTATTCATCATTTAGTTCATTTATTCATCACTTCTTCTTATGAAAGATATGGAAGAAGATGATCCGCTGTGGCAACCCCTAACATGAGCAGCCGAAAGAAGAAGATTCATCACTTCTTCTTCTTCTTCTTTCAGCTGCTCCCATTAGGGGTTGCCACAGCAGATCATCTTCATCCATATCTTCCTGTCCTCGTCATCTTGTTCTGTCACACCCATTATCTGCATGTCCTCTCTCACCACATCCATAAACCTTCTCTTAGGCCTTCCTCTTCTCCTCTTCCCTGGCAGCTCTATCCTTAGCACCCTTCTCCCAATGTACCCAGCATCTCTCCTCTGCACATGTCCACACTAACGCCATCTCAGAAACCTCAGAGCAGACCCAGGACACACTAGCTTTGGAACACTTCTGTATCCCCCCACAAATGAGTTGGAGAAGATGGTGAAGAAATGGGACATCCAGGCATCTTTGCTTAGACTGCTGCCCTTGTGACCAGAACTGGATAACTGGTAGAAAATGGATGGATGGACAATAATTATTGGCTGAAACTGTAAACAAATCAGGAGTGGTCTCAACTAGACTTTCTCGTATACTCAGCTATGGGGATGGATATTTGAGGAGTAAACCACAAGACAAGGATTATATTTTTACATTATGGACATTAAAGAACCATCAACAACAAATCAAATCAAATTAATAATATATTGAACAATTATTATAAAAGTTGAAATTGGACTTTGCCGCTGCATGAATAAAAAGTACTACTTCTGGTTTGCGGAAATAGCTTAAAAGTTGACAGAAATGTATGTTTTGTACCAAATACTTGTATGTAAAAATTTGGTTGACCAAAGTGAAGGCGTACTCAAGTTATCGTGTTTACAGACACACAGACGTAATTCCAAACATGATATTTTCAGACTCAAGGAGGTCTAAAATGTTGGGACTCACCAAAGTCTCGCAATGGAATTTTTGGAGGATTCCGATACTTTCCCTATACGAGAAAATCAGGGAGGTCTAAAAACGTCGAGATTCATCAAAATCTCAACATCGAATCTTCAGACGATTACAATACTTTCCCTACACTGCTTATATTTGAAATTGAAGAGGCTGCTGCAGTGGTTACAACAGGTAACTCCCAGTTCCAGGGTCAAGGAGTTGAAATGTCATCCTAATATGGAGTTTGCATCTTCCTCCTTTATCAGGGTTTTTCCTCCAGGCAGCCTAGTTATTCTTAAAGACGAGGGGGCTTTGCCTCCGGCTTGCTTCTCTTGCCAACCCCCTGGCCTGTGCTACGTGCCAGGCAGTTTGCGTCTCTGCCGCTCGCGTATGTGGATTTCACTTTCACCAAGCAACAAATCTTTTAATTCTCGTGGATACGCCTCTTCATTGGGAAGAAACAGTACTGATGGCAACACGAATTAGATGATCTACAAGTCTCCGACTTAAATTTTAAAGCCCAACAATATCTCCATACTTCTGTGACATCACCTATGTCTATATATTTGATCTCTTTTTGCTGTTCTGTTATTTCACTGAGTAATAATTTCCGTTTGTTAGCACTAATGTGATCTTTACTATCAGTTTGAGACTTTCAAATTTGAGTACTTTCAGAATCTCTAACCTGCTCTGCATGTGTATGACGTCAACATTTTTGAACCATCCATCCATCCATTTTCCAACCCGCTGAATCCGAACACAGGGTCACGGGGGTCTGCTGGTGCCAATCCCAGCCAACACAGGGCACAAGGCAGGAACCAATCCTGGGCCTCTTTACGACATTCTACTTTGTCTTCTACTCTTTGTCTTTTATTTCCGACCCCGCTTGGAGCCGAAAGTGCAGGAACTGTGTCTGACAATAGCATTCACACGAATGAGAAGTGAGTGGTCCGTGGCCGTGGTTGTCAATGTTTGAGAGGAGGACGGGACTTGTCAAAATCTCTTGGTGAAATGTCTCGTCTCGCAGGACCTGAAATGATCTCTCACAGGAGTTGAAATTATCTCCGAGAAAGTCTCGTCCCAGGATTTCCTTTTATAATAGAGAGACATAATGAGGCAGCATGGCCGGGGTGTGTATGTGTACTTTGCGATGGGCCTTCACACCATCATGTGCTGTGGATTTCTGATCCTGTTGACTTTGAACTGCATGGAGTTGATTCAGAGACAAATGAATAGGTGGTGACGAGCTGAATGTTTTAAAGCCAAGAATCTAAACCACTGGGACTACTCTTGGGGAAAAAAAATGAGTGCAGTCCCATCCGGGGTTTGTTCCTACCTTATATAATGGAGTACACGATAGGAGAGGTGAATATCTGTTCATTTGTGCGGCGAGGTCACCTGCAGGGCATCCACTGTCATGAAACACACGTGTCACCAAGAGCTCTCGTAGGCTGGGCAACTACCCTTTGGTGCAAAAGCCAAGCTGGCATCCATGAGCTTTACAGATTATGAATACTTCTGCTCTGAATAAGCAGTCTAAAATTAGAAGCACGGGTTTCCTTTCATTTGCACTGTGAGTCATCAGAAGCTGTCCTCCAACTGGCTTGCACGGAATTAATGTGCTCTATTGATCAGACTCCTTCATCCAGCTGATAAAAGGAGTGGGAACTGGCAGATTGTTCTGGAAAATAAAGAGAAAACAACACGGGACGTGACCGAGATGTGAAATGGCTAGGGTTAGAGGAGGAGGAGTGTCACAAAGGACAATGGCAATGGCACACTCCTCCCCTAAAAAATATATATATACATGCCACTACCTGCGGTGGGTTGGCGCCCTGCCCGGGAATTTGTTCCTGCCTTGTGCCCTGTGTTGACTGGGATTGGCTCCAGCAGACCCCTGTGACCCTGTGTTAGGATATAGCAGGTTGGATAATGACTGACATGCCACTGCTATTAAAACCACCCCCCATTATAAATAAATACACCCCCCTAAAACCATCCTTCTACCAAAACCATAAATGGATTTTATAAAAGAGTCTAAGAAGGGCAAATAAATAGGTCTGAGAGCAGGTTTTATCTTATCGTTAAAATACCCAACCCTAATCATATACCTGTCTCTATACTTTAAAAGAACCATTCAAAATGGTCTTATAAAAGGAATAATTAAAAATGATTTAACTACTACTTAAAAGGTATTTCTAGAAATAAATAAATAAAAATAAATTATAAAACTAGTCCATATCTGTAAGTCAAACAGTGTAGCCGCCAAAGTATAAGACGAGATCGAGCACGGGTAAAACGCGTGCCGAAAGAAATCCGTCAGTCCAAAACTTTGTTTTAAAAATATTTAGTGAAAGTTAAAAGCAAATAATCCACACAAGAATAAAGAAAAAAGTAGTTACACACATAGAATAAAAGGCAAAAAAAGGAAAAATGTATCTTCTCTAAACTTAGCTTGAGAAACTTTAGTTATTTCTGTACTTAAAACTTCTTAATTTTTTCTTCTGTACACCTTAAGCGTACGGCTTTGCACTTAAATAAGCACAAGTTACTTCACACACTTAAAAGGTCCATAGGTCCGTTGGCACAGGCACGGTTTAAAACCTTGTGCCCTCTACACCTTACACATGGCAAGGCTGGTCACTAACTGAAGATTAATATTAAGTCAAAGCGATTAGACATGGCAAGAATATAGCAATACAATTCTACTTGTGGGGGTTATAGGAACCTCCCATAGATTATGCTTTGTCACCTAGTAAAATATTTATGAATCTTATATAACTAGGAAAATGGCTCTTACAAACAGGAGTCACTTTTTAAGCTAAGGGACTAAAAATATTCAGAATTAGGGCTATAATTCAACATTAAAAGCAAGGGAAAGGGAAGTCTTAACATTAGGGCTGCCATTGTAGGTGTCTTAAGATTAGGCGTTCACTGTCACAATGGCTGCCCTGTCACTTGGGGTTAGGATAAGGGTTGGGGTAAACCATCTAGAATAGAATAAGAAGTGTATTTGAAAGATTAGATCCACCATTTCAAGATTAGGCACTGTGAGGGATTGCTGGCAGTATATCCCGGCCAACACCCTCAAACCGCCAGATGGAGCCATCCCTGCAACATGGAGGGGCGCCGAATTCCAGCAGGGCATCATGGAACTTGGAGTCTTTCATCACAGCCCTGCTGGATAACGTGGGGGCCGCCAGGGGACGCTGCTGGGAGGCCCAGAGACGTGTATTTCCCTTATAGCCCGGAACTACTTCCCAGTCGAGGGGACAGCAAGAATGACGTACTTCTGGGCTGAAGAAAAGACGTTTTTCACCTGACCCAGAAGTGTTATAAAGTCACATGGACTGAGGGACAGAAACACTTCCGGGTTAAAGACTTTAAAAGGACTGTGGGAAATCCCAGCAGTGAGCCGAGTTGGGAGGAAGGGTGACTGAGCTGCTGGGAGTGGAGGATTGTGATATTGTGATTATTATTGATTGGTTATTGAGTATTGCGGAGTGGAGGGTGCTTTGTGCACTGTTATTAAAATAAATAATATTCAGACTTTTATCTGGTGTCTGACGTGTGGTCTGAGGGTTCAAGGGGGCAACAACGGCCCCAATCTGTCACAGCACTTATAGATAAGCCATTAAGATTAGGGTTTAAACACTAAATATCTGCCTAGAATGGGGGTAAAGGGAGAACCTACAAAAGTGACACCAAATTAAAATTTTAAGATTAGGGCTAAAAATGTAAAATTTTAAGATTAGGCATTAAGTTGAGTAATTTTAACACTACAGGTTAAGGTAAGGGTTAAGTTGGGGTGGGGGGCATAAAACTATAAAAGTATATATTGAAAATCTGGGCAACCACCATTCCAATAGATCCATTGCTGATTTTCCTATCAATTGTCTTGGATCTGTAGAGACCCTTTGTGATCTAATAGTAGGATATGGCATACTGTGTGGCATTAATGTTATAATTTTATTGACTGTTTCAACTTGTATTGTAAAGAACAATGGTAATTAATCTATTGCCAGAACTGGAGAAAAACTTGTGTGTGCTTTTGGAATAACTTTAAGTGACTGATAAAAGGTCAGATAATCAAATCTGTCATTATTAATTGGATAACCTCGTAAAATATCAACAGTCCTTATACAGATAATTTCTTTAAAAAAATAAATCGGGCAGCATTTGGAGATTTAAGATTAATTCTGGAATAGAAAAACTTTCCAGTCTATGTAATTGTGTGTTTACAAAGAGGTTTATGTTATTATCTGCAAAGCTATGTTGTTGCAATTGCTTAAAGTTGTCATCCAATAGCATCAACCCAGGCTGATGAATGGTTAGGGGCGCGCAGTTTTGAAAACAAAAGTTCAGTGAATTAGCTGTGTGTTAAGTTGGGTGGCACGTACTTGATTTGGTAAGCTTCTCATTATACAAACCCCGTGCTGTGAAAAAGTATTTGCCCTCTTCCTTCCTGCTTATTTCACACAAAGCATGGCCTCAGACCTTTAACCAAAGTGCAATATTGGAGGAAGTTTTTAAAATCAGGACTTTCTTTAGCCTTCCAACACCCATGTGAAAAAAGGTCATTGTCCCCATAGTTTCGATACTTGGGTGTAGCAGCAGCAGTCGCAACTAAACACTTCTTCTAATTTGAGGTCACTTTTTCACGTCGTCCTCTTTTCTTTGCAGAACTGCTTTAGCTCTGACACACCGGTAGGCTGGCAAGCATCAAGCACTCGTTTCAGCATCACCACCAGGTTCAAGTCAGAACGTTGACTGGCCACTCCATAACAGTTGTAGACTTGTTTTTTGTGTTTTGGCCCCTTTCCTCAACTGCATAACAACAGCAACAATTTATTTTTTGTATAACCCAGAAATCGACAAGTATCCAGCCGCAGTCAGGACAGTTTTAGGCCTCCGACAGATGCAAGCGCTTCAGCCACAATGAGGTTATTCATGAGAAGAACACGATGACGTTTATTTTTACCTCTTGTACAGCCAAAATGAAGTACCCCATTTCTCAAGGTCAGTGGCAGCCAGGTGGGTGGGGGTCCTTTGAGAGGCGACCCCTTGTAGTTTTCAGTCAGCCACACGCCTTGGTCCGGAGAGCACTGTGCTTTCGCTGTCAAAGCGTTCTTCAAAAATAACAAATCCATCGTCTCTACGCAACACGCCTTCCAAACGCAATTCAGCTTTCCTCCTAACGGTGACGTCCCAAATCGGAAAACAATTCTAAATTTAGACAGACGGGTACAACATTGAACAGAAAATCTCCAGGCCATCCTCGGACTGTACAAACACCCGAGAACATCCAAGCTGTAAGGCCATCCATTTTGCAGTCTCCTAGCCCCCCAGCCTTAACTCCCTAAGAAGACGAGGGAGCAGCCTGCTCAGTGTTCAGAAATGGTTTCTACACCGCTGACTATAGCCAACTATGGTTGATTTCTCTAATGAGCTGTAGCCCTGTAACATGGCCGATTTCTCCGATTAGCTCACACTGTAATCCGATCGTTTCTAAACCAGGCAATAAGGGTTCATAGCGGACCACCGGCAACTCACCATGGAGAGAAATCTTCGAACTGAGAAGCTTCGTGGTGACAGACCATGGCAACTGACTTGGCAGTGTTGTGCACGTTCACCCCTCACACTTCACGCACTCAAAGTTCAGTTCACAGATTAAAATGAATACATTCACGGTCAGAGTTCACCATTTCAATTCTGAACTCGTTCGTGTTCAGTTCATTTTCTGTTTATTAAGGACTGAGAATAAATAACCCGTGAGTTTACCTTTGTTCAATTTTACATGCCTTATATTAAGCTATTACAGTGAACTTCTTAAACAAAATACAATAATTATGAAGACTTTATTTAAATACACTTTATTGAGTTACACCCAGCAACAAACACTTATCATCATATATGCTAATATCCTCCTGTACAAAAAAGAAATTAAATCGATGCAAGTAGACATATAAATGGCCGCTCTGTTTCCAACACAAATGGTGACTGTGGAAGCCACGTGTAGGTGAACTAACTTATTACGCTGCCCATCAAAATTCGCGTCACATATTGTACGTCCAACGGGGAAAAATATAAAGTGGCCTTGCGAAGTCCAACGTTTTCCTAAAAGTGAAAGCGGAGCGTCACCGTGTGCTCAAGTCATTGACGGTGCAGCTTAAGCACAAGAAGGCAAACACAGACAGCACCGATTTGATTTTTTCACGAACAGAAATAAATATTCGTAAAAATCCACTATTTGTGTTTATCCGAATGCCGTATTCAGATTCGGCTCTACCCCGACATTACAGGGTAAGACAAAAACGTTTAATCAGGACCTAAAGCAGATCGAGAATGTCACCTCAAACTGAACTCGCTCACCTTCAAGATCTTCACTTGCAAACACATCACGTTAAGTTCACCGTTCTTAGAGAAATGAGCTTATTGAATGAAGGCACTCCTTTGAACTCGTTCACGTACAACACTGGCGACGAGGATAGGATTCGCACTGTGGATGGGTGGACTGTACTGGCAACATTAGGCAGTAAAAGCTGGGGGCTGACAAAGAGTGAATTTATCTGACTTTAGCAGTGCTCTGCCCGCGGTGATTAGAACACGGTCTCTGCGCGGCCAACTAAAAGAGTTCACCTAATTGCTCACACTCCGCAGAGAGCGCTTCGGAGCCAGACGTTACAGGTTTGCGACCGGCCATCAGCAATTCACCACAGTGCACGTTTGTTACTTTTGAGGAGGTTGCAGAACTTTCGTTATTATTTCTGAACGCCCCCCACCCCCGAGTTTAGTATTGGTAAAAGATACAATGAACTCTTCTGATTTCTGATTTGCGTGTTATCTCCCGACCTTAAAAATCTCTGCCTTGTCTCTGTAAGGTATAACAACACCTCTCAAGCAAGAGGTCCAATTCTGGTGGTGCTGGCCCGGCCCCGGCCAAATCGGAACTTGAGGGTGAAACTTCAAATACAAAACAAAACAAAAGCAGAACAATAGTAAGTGAGTGAGGGGAACACATTAACAGGGACGAAGCACAGCTGCACTCCCGATAAGCATTTTTGTAGGACAGGATATCTGCGCTCATTGTTTTCTAGTCCAGTTTTTGTTACTTTCACTGCTCACCGGGTGTCCCGCCGACTACACTCCTGATCCCTGCAGGTGTCCTCCTCTCATTGTTGCTGCACCACTTTAAGAGTATTTAATGCCATTTCTTCATGGTGCCCAGCACTCTCCAGCAGGACTCCGGAGGGGTTTATCAGAAGCAAACACCAGGCTGAGGTGGACACAGCAGCTGCTTTCCATTTGGCAGTAAGCATTTGCTGATGCATCTCCTCTTTAGTGCATGCGTACGTGAGATGGTGCTCACTCGAGGACTAAAACTGTAAGCTGCTTCTATTTTTCTTGTGGAAAACCTGCCAAGAGTTTGGCAGAGCAGCTGGTGGGAGTAGTCACGGAGTGATGGCTCGATGTGTCAAAAGCCCAGCCCTCCGTAGGACACAGCTGTCTATGTGCTGACCTGAGCAGGAAGCACTGGGACTAAAGCCAAGAGGCTACTGGGCCACTGGCCGTGTGAGGGACTGTCCTGAGCTTCTGCTTGACTCTTTTGAGGACAAAGAATGTCTTCTTACCTACCCCAACTTCGTCTAAATGAAGTCAAAATGAAGGAAAGGGAGATTTACAGCTCCTCGTGGTGTTCTGGGCCTTGTATGAATCAGGAGTTGGCTTCCGGTTAGAAAGTGCTGCTTTTTACAGATGCAGGATGTCACCCAAACGCAGTGACACTGATGCCCAGGAGTGTGTCGAGCCCCAGTGAAGTTTAAGCAGTAGCTTCCCAGCAAGTACTTCAGAGTCATATGGGCCTAACACAAAAAATGAAAGGAACACTTTGAGAACACATCAGACATCAATGCTGGCCATCTCTACTGCTATGGACTGACATGGTGATGTGTTAGGAACAAAAGGATGGAATTGAAAAGGATCAACGAATAGAGAGAGGGCTGAACTCAAAGACACCCCGAAAATCAAAGGGAAAAAATGATGTGGCAGACAGGCAGGCGAGTCCATTTGGCCGAAATGTCATTGCAGCGACTCCAAATCATACTCAGTAGTTTGTATGCCGCCGCCGTCGCAAGCCTGACAACGTCGTAATGAGATGACAGATGGTGTCCTGGGGGATCTCCTCCCAGATCTGGACAGGGGCATCACTGAGCTCCTGGACAGTCTGAGGCGTCAGATGGACCCAAACAATGTCTCACCCAGAGGTGTTCTACTGGCTTGAGGTCAGGTGAGTGAGCATGTGGGGGGGGCGCCTGTAAATGGTATCAGTTCCTTCATTGTTGGGCACCAGCAGGAACAAGCATAGGGTCTGACAATGGGTCCAAGGAATTCATCCTGATACCTAATGGCAGTCCTGTGGTGCCGTTGTCTAGCCTGTAGAGGTCTGTGCGTCCCTCCATGGAAATGCCTCCCTTCCCAGACCACCAAACCAGTCATGCTGAACGATGTTACAGGCAGCATAACGTTCTCCACAGCTTCTTCAGACCCTTTCACGTCTGTCACATGTGCTCAGGGTGAACCTTCTCTCATCTCTGAAAAGCACAGGGCGCCAGTGGTGGACCTGCCAATTCTGGTATTCTATGGCAAATGGCAATCGAGCTCCACAGTGCCCACTAGAGGACATCGGGCCCTCAGGCCCACCCTCATGAAGTCTGTTTCTGATTGTTTGCTCAGAGACATTCACACCAGTGGCCTGCCTGCCTGCTGGAGGTCATTTTGTGGGCTCTGCCAGTGCTCATCCTGTTCCTCTTTGCCCAAAGAAGCAGATACCGGTGGGTCCTGCTGATGGGTTAAGGACCTTCTATGGCCCTGTCCACCTCTCCTACAGTAACTGCCTGTCTGTCTCCTGGAATCTCCTCCATGCCCTTGAGACTGTGCTGGGAAACACAGCAAACCTTCTGGCAATGGGAGGCACGTATTGACGTGCCTGCCATCCTGGAGAAGTTGGACCACCTGTGCCAGCTCTGTAGGGTCCAGGTATGGCCTCATGCTACCAGTAGTGACACTGACCACAGCCAAATGCAAAATGAGTGACAAAACAGATGAGGAGGAAAAAATGTCAGTGGCCTCCCTCCACCTGTTAAACCATTCATTCCTGTTTTGGGGGGTCATCTCATTGTTGCCCCCCTCTAGTCCACCAAAGCAGCTGAAACTGATGAACAAGCCCCTCTGCTACTTCACTGAGCAGATCAATAGCCCACTAGTGTCATTGACTTGATGATCTACTCTCATTATAAAGGGGTCCTGTCATTTTTTTGAACAGTATATAAAGCCAGTGGTGACAGTGACTGGGCAGATGGGGACCACAAAATATATGTGTCATGTTTCACCCAGGGTTTATTCCCACCCTTAAGTATAATTAATTTTATGTTATTTTCTGAATTATTATTTGTTGTGTAGTTTTTCTTATTATGTCATTTTTGACACACGAGTTCAAGCTTAGCCTTGCGCCCTTTCCCTTTACGCACTGAAACATCCTGCAGATTCCTCGAGTCATTTCATGCTTTATTATGCATGGTAGAGGAAGAAATACTTTAAATCCCTTCCAAGCTTTCTTCGAGGAGCGTCGTTTTTAAACACTTCAGTCATTTTTGTTCACAAACAGGAGATCCTCTGCCTGACTTTGCTCCTCAGAGACTCAGCCCTTCGTGGATACCAAATGCTGATTACAATCACCTGCTGACATCAGCCGTTTGAAATCACACCATTATTGAATTATTTGACCTCATTACTGGCCCTAGTTTGTCCTCCCGTCCCAGCTGTTTGTTTTAGAATGTGTTGCAGGAGTAAAATGCAGGGATGGATGGATATCAACAAATTAAATGAAGCTGACGAGATAAAGCACAGTTAATAGTGTCTGCCATGAACTAAAAGGCAAAGCACATTGAAGAATCACTGCGGTTTTGGTTGTTTTTTTTTTTTTTTTGCATTTTCCAAACCTTCCCAACTTTTTCCAATTTGGGCTTGTAAGTATTTTCAAATAAATTTAACCAAACATTAAACAGTCCAATACCCCTAGCCATGCAAGGGTGCTGCTGGGTACGCTGTACATGTGCTCTTCCGAAATTGCTAGCCGCTGCATTATGAATTTAATTGTTTCCTGCTTGGCATTCATTTGCGTTGCACCTGCGCCGACTTGACAGGGGAAGGAAAAAAATAAAATATCCTGTTGTCGGAAAGAGAGACCACTTTGTTTGGAATAAAAATAAAAATAAGCCAGTGAAGTGCTGCTGTTCTGATGTGCTCGCCTCTGCAATAATATGGTGCTGGGAGTGCAAGTAGAAATGTCTCGGCACGAATGCCTTCTCAGTCACGAGACGCCGTTTTATTAATGTTTGTGTTTATTTTGTTGAACAAAAAATGATGCTGGCTGATATATACAGTATAGCGTACACCACTGAGCACACGACAGGGGATGAAGGCCTTTTACACTAAGAGGGGTAAACAATTCATTATTAGAAATACGTGCAATCGAAGATGGGAAAACAAAACCCACCGGCTCTGACTGGCAACGAAAGGCTCATACTTACATCACCACGCTGAAAGAAAATGAAGGAGCTCAATATAGTTCCACATTAAAATATAGCATTTATCTTAGAAGTAGCATGAAGAAGCTGCTGAAATGGTGAAGTACAGAGAGAGGTCAGGGGCTGCCAGCTAACCTCAAAATACAGAAAGGTGGAGGTCTCCGTAAGGTTGGTGTGCTCAGCTCAACCAAACATCTTGACGATGTTCTTAGAAAAAACAGAAAAATCAACAGTTTTGCGAGCTGGTGGCTCGCTTTGTGTGTCATTATTGCCATCATGGTCCAACCTGCTATATCCTAACTACTGGGTCACGGGGATCTGCTGGAGCCAATCCCAGCCAACACAGGGCACAAGGCAGGAACCAATCCTGGGCAGGGTGCCAACCCACCACAGGACACACACACACACACACTAGGGCCAATTTAGAATCGCCAATCCACCTAACCTGCATGTCTTTGGACGATGGGAGGAAACCCACACAGACATGGGGAGAACATGCAAACTCCACGCAGCAAAACCAACACCCTGAACCAATATTTTTAATACGATTTTCCGTTCCTCCAATGGCCAGTCCCCCCCCCCCACACCATCCCTACTATATCATAGGTTATTTGTCACTAATGTGGATCAACGTAATTTGCCAAAGCAATTTTCACAGTGAATTCGGTGTATTCACCGCTGACCTTGTTTGCCAGATACTTTTTTTTTTTTTTTTCTGGAAATTTGCCGTGTCTAGCCAGCTTAGGGGAACGTCTTCTCCGCCTGGCGCACCCATGGCGGCTCTGTGGTTAAGGATATGTGCCGGTGGTATCTGGAAGGTTACTGGTTCAAATCCCAGGGATCCTACTCCGCTGGGCCCTTAACCTGAAAATTGATCCAGGGTGCTGAACAATGGCTGACCCTGTGCTCTGACCTCCGAAGGGTCATGCAAAAAGACACTTTGCCCTGGGGGATTAACAACAGTGTATCAAATTAAAATCAAATGACACTTTTCCAAGGCCACAGTGCTGGAGCAGCCATGCACTGAATTTCCACGCATGCTCACTCTAAGATCGTTGCGGACGTCGCTGAGTTGCAAGCACACGGGGCAAAACAAAATGAATAAATAAATGCCTTATTGTTCTTGACAGGGCCTCAGATGGGCACAACATTCTCAAATAAACTTTCCCCAAAGTCACCCAATTGCTTCTTTATGAGAATATCTGGTCCCACTTCCTCAACGTTTAGTTTTTATCGTGAGATTTTATGACACGTAGCTACATCCCCTCAATTGGACAACAGCGTTCTCCTAACTGCCTAATGTAATGTAATTATGTGCTGCTCATTCGCTAAGGAAAAGTGCATGAAGTCAAAGCGAGAGATGTGAAAACTCCCCCCGGGGGGCGCCGTTAGCAGACACACAAGCAGCACGGACACATTCCTAGTAGCACACTATGTCCGACTCGATCAGTAATGTATACAATTTGAGTCTTTTTTTGAAAAACAAATGTCTGACCAACAATTCAAGCAGAATTCAATAAATAAATGTACTTAGTAAAAAAAAAAAAAAAAAAATTTACTTGCAAATAAGTTTATGATTTTTTTTTTTTTTGGCTGGTAAGACCACATTGGGCAGAAGCAGCCTAGCGGCCACAGTGGGTACTAACACCGTTGCTCCTATGTGCCGAGTATATGTTGTGGCGGGCAGCTGGGTACCATGCCCAGCCGGAATGCCCCTTCTACATATGTTCCGGGGGAGCAACCATGGGCTTCTCAGTACCTCTCCTGGGACGCTTGGTGGCAGCCTCCCTGGCTGACAATGGTGCCTCAGTTTCCTGCAGGGCTCCATGGGAGATGGAGTTTTCCACAGCCCAGTTGGAATCTGGGGTGGCCACCAGGGAGTGCTGCATGGGTCCCTGAGCTGACCTGGACAACTCTGCAGCCTCGCCCCGGAAGTGCAATCGGAAACAGGTGATCAAGCACCTGGAACACTTCTGGGTGGGCTATAAAAAGTGGCCAGCAACCACCACTCAGGAGCCAGAGTCGGGAGGTGGATGACGAGTAATAATAATTCTGTTCATTTATATATCGCTTTTCTCACTACTCAAAGCGCTCAGCAATTGCAGGTTAAGGGCCCAACAGAGAAGAGTCCCTATTGATGATTAACATCCGGCGCCGCCGTGAGTGGCAGCCTTTTCAGCAGCTCCGTGTATGCTGCTGCTGAAGAATGTGAATTTCCCATTGGGATTAATAAAGTATCTATCTATCTATCTATCTATCTATCTATCGGCATCTACAGGATTCGAACTGGCAACCTTCTGATTGCCTTCATTGTAATTGATGCACAACTTAAGACTCTGGCCCCTTAATTATTTCTTTTTTCCTTAATTAGCAGCCAGACAATATTAAGACACAAAATGAACCGACACATAAACAATAACCTGTGTCCATCACACAATAACTGAAAATAAAGAAAGGTGAAGGCCTCAGGAATGTTGATCTGCTCAGGTCCACGGGCTCTTAAAGAAAATCAACAGTTTTGGAAATGTCTGCCATGGCAGAATGGGCGCCATGGAATTAAATAACGGGTTTAATTAGCAACGAGAATTGGCTTCAAATTAAGAAACTGAATGAAGTGAAGTTGGTTGGAGTTTGTGGCCCCAACTTAGTTGCTCATCTGGTGGCTCACTTCACATCAAATTTATGTTTAGGTGCCGTTTAAGGAAAAAAGAATCAATTCAGTGGTCAGAGTCTCAAGAAAAGTTAATTCAAATAAAGGCAAACAGTGAATTAGATGCAAAAACTGGTCACTAATTAAGAAAAGAGTTGGAATGAAAACCTGCAGCCACAGTAGCTCTCCAGGACTGGAGTTGGAGATCCCTGCTTTACATTCTTTAATATTTTTCCACTGGAGTTATTTTTTCTCAGTAAATTTGGGTTCTTGGATACTAAATATGAATAGAAATCTTTACATAGCAGGCTACTGAAATTGAATCTTAGCAGCGTTGGCCCCTCAATCTGTTCTGCCCTTTTGAAAACAAAGAAATTTGTCGTTCAAGTATTCTATGAACTCGCACTTTTTGGCATAACGGGTATTCCTGAACTTATGTAAATGAACAAATTATGAAAATATTATTAAACTAGAGAAAGAGCCCGTTTCGACAACGTAAGATGAAACGGGCACGAGTGGAATAGAAATAAGTATAAGCACCACAAACCTAATATAGGTGTATTGAATGAATGCGTAATTAGGCCTCGAGTTGTAGACGAAATTGCCTTTCAGGCCTCTAGAGCTTTAATCGAAGTCGCCTTTCTCTTTGAATTTTCGCGGCCATAAATCCGCCGCCAGCCGCGATGTCGTCTCGTAAGGTTTTTCGGGCAACTGCGCAGAACGCGAGTGCGCATTCGGCTTCGGACAGACGTGAGTGAGTGAGTGAGTGAGTAGGCTGGCGAATTATATATAAGATGACTTGAAGAAGTGACTTATTACTGGATCAACGGATAATTAAAATGATATTGCATTTAAACAACAAAGAAATGTGTGATTTTTTTTTTAAATTAACTGAAACTTTAATAGTTGATTCATTCATTACAATTATAAATCCATTTTGGAACAACGGGTGGTAATAACAATATTTTCCATTAAAATATTACAAAGCAGTACTTCCTCGCACTTAAATACGACAGACTGTACCCTGATGGCTGACATTTCTTGTTTAACCAAGCTGATGAAAGAAGAATTGAAAATAAGATCTCACATAGAAGACGTGAAATTGTAATTTCAATTGTAGTTACAGTGAATTAGGATTACAAATAATTAAGGAAAGGAACAACAGTTATAATGAACCGTCTACTCACCAAAAGGATAAAGCCGAATTCAGAAGAGGAAGTGAAAAAGCCAAGTTGGACAGACGTCGACTGTTCTCGTCAATATCTGTGCTGTTTACTACCGGAATGGAAGTGAAGATTCTGGGGGGAAAAAAAGTGTGCGGACCACTTCTGCAAATGCTGACGGGTGTACGGCTTTCAATTTTTACCAATGATTTTCAAATTATGTGCAAAAATTCCAGACATTTCCAAAATTTTATACATTCCTCCTGGACAGTCCATGGCGTGTTAAAAACGTGGACATGCCTGGGAACATGAGAATGGTTGGCGACCCTAATTTAGCATAAAATATTTTCTAACCTGCTTAATCCAGACCTGGGTTTGTGCTGGAGTCTATCTCCGGGTGTAAGGTAGAAATACACCCTGGACAAAAGTACCAGTCCATGACAGGGCAAACACACGCTCACGCCACAAACACACACTCAGACCAGTTTAGCAACACCAGTTCACCAAACCAGCGTGTCTTTGGATAATGGGAGGACACCAGAGCACCCAGAGGAGACCCACACGGACACGAGGAGGACATGCAAACTCCACATAGGGAGGACCCAGAATGTGAAACCTGGTCTCCTTATTGAGAGGCCCCTGTGCTTAACATCGCATTATCAGATCCACTTAATCCCATTTAAGGATCATCACATCATACGTAACAAACTACCTCAAGTGTATCAAATGAAAGGGCCGGAGTGACAAAACAGTTTGCTGTTATTCTGGCAGATAACAAAAAAGAATACAAATCAATGCACCTCGTTAAGGAAGGTGCTGCCAGTAGCGCCCTCTGTTGGTCGTCACATACGCCGCCCGTCCCAGGAGTTGTACTTGGCCCTTGCCCCCGCTGGGCTTTACTATTTGCAGATATACGAGTGGCACCTGATGCCACTCCTATGCACCCATTCCAGTTGAGACCAGGGGAGTTGCTAGCGACTACACGTATTGGGGACTTCGCTTCGACACCCACCCTCGCTGGAGTTTCTGGGCGGTTGATGCTTGGGTTTGGGGGCATTTGTGTCTTGGAGTATTACCGCTGTCACCACTCATTATCAAAGTGGTAAATTGGGAACCAGGGCCAGCCTATTGGTGATTGGCAATCAGAGGCAGCAAGACCCTGACCTGCAACAGCGACTGGTTGCGATGCTATTTGAGGAAGGTTATGTAGTTGGGTTGAAGGCATTTTGTTGTTTTTGGACCAACAACTGAAATTCTGTCGCCTTTTTTTAAGGTTATTTAAGGGTAAGCAAAATGAGGAATTACCAAAAAAAGAAACGCAACTGTGCGTTTGTGAAATGATCTAAATGTACAGTATGTAAATACATGCTTCCCCCAAGTGCAAAACTACATCAGTTATCATAAAAATAACACCCTCGTACAGGATGTGTGTAACGCCTTCCCACCATCCTGCCCGAGGACAGAGAGAGAAAGAGAAAAAGAAAGTAAGAGAGAGAGAGAGAGAGAGAGAGAGAGAGAGAGAGAGAGAGAGAGAGAGAGAGAGACGGAGAAAGGAGAGAGACAGAGGGGGAGAGAGAGCGAGAGAGAGACAAAGAAGGGGAGAGAGAGAAAGACAGACAGAGACAGACAGAGGGGGAGAGAGAGAGAGACAGAGCGAGAAAGAGAAAGTGAGAGAAAGAAAGAGAAAGACAGACAGAGAGAGAGGGAGGGAGAAAGAGAGAGGGAGACACACAATGATAAAAGACGTGCAAAGCCATACAGCTACAGAACAGAACAGGTCACGTTAGCAGGTAGCATATTGGTGGATGATTGGAGTGAAACTGGTTGGAGTTTGAGGCCCCGACTTATTTGCTCTTCTGTTGGCTCCCTCACTTCACATTTCATTTCTGTTTGGGTGCCACTTAAGGAAAGAAATGAAGCAATTCAGAGGAACGATGAAGAAATTCAGGGGAACAAATCTTAAAACACAAGTCCATTAAAATGAATGGAAAAAGAGTTAATTAGCAGCAAATCTGCTCACCTATTCTGAAAAGGGTTAGAATGAAATCCTGCAGCCACTGCGGCCCTCCAGGACTGGAGTTGGAGACCACTGATGTAGATGGTTTATTTGGGAACTAAATATGGATTCCCTTTGGCACCTTTATTTTTAGGGGTGCAGGGGCTGTAGTATGCTAAAACCATTGCCTGTGTGAGTGGGTTCTCCAGTGTCAGCGTGTGCTTATCTCGGTGTACTCCCCCTCACGCTAATGTGGGGACAGTATGACAAGTGACAACTTGAAATTTTGCCCAGTGCAGGTGTGTGCTTAACTGTGTCACGCTCAGGGTTTGTTTCCTGCCTTTTTCCTCGATGCTGCCAGTATATACCCCACTCACCACAACAGTTAAACAAAAATGGATGGATTCACAAAACTGCGCCATTCCTGGTGTAGACAACACCATCACAAGGCATACACGACGATCACGGCTGTCTTAATAGCATTATAGGCCCCCGGGCAAATCAGTGTACTGGTGATGCAAAAGTGGTGATGGTGATGAAAGTTCAAACACAGAATCAAAATTCAATGTAATATTGACAAATATTTAATTTAAAAAAAATTGTTTGTACTAAGGGTGGCACAGTTGGTAGCACTGCTGCCTCGTAGTTGGGAGACCTGGGGACCTGGGTTTGCTTCCCAGGTCCTCCCTACGTGGAGTTTGCATGTTCTCCCCGTGTCTGCGTGGGTTTCCTCCGGGCGCTCCGGATTCCTCCCACAGTCCAAAGACATGCAGGTTAGGGGGTTTGGCGATTCTAAATTGGCCCTAGTGTGTGCTTGGTGTGTGGGTGTGTGCGTGTCCCGCGGTGGGTTGGCACCCTGCCCAGGATTGGTTCCTGCCTTGTGCCCCGTGTTGGCTGGGGATTGGCTCCAGCAGACCCCTGTGTTCAGATTCAGCGGGTGGGAAAATGGATGGAAGTTTGTACTAAGGTTGCATGGTGGTGCAGTGGTAGTGCTGCTACCTCGCAGTTAGGAGACCCGGGTTCGCTTCCCGGGTCCTCCCTGCATGGAGTTTGTTCTCCCAGTGTCTACGTGGGTTTCCTCCCACAGTCCAAAGACTTGCAGGTTAGGTGCCTGGCGATTCTAAATTGTCCCTAGTGTGTGTGTGTGTGCCCTGTGGTGGGTTGGCGCCCTGCCCGGGGTTTGTTTCCTGCCTTGTGCCCTGTGTTGGCTGGGATTGGCTCCAGCAGACCCCCGTGACCCTGTAGTTAGGATACAGCGGGTTGGAAAATGGATGGATAGATGTTTGTACTGAAGTTTTACAGTAAAAGTGTAAGTTTAAAACATGTGTCTTAATTTCATAGCCAAACAGAATGAAATTGTATTATGCAACAAATAACTAACACAACATGAAACATAACTTACTTTCAAATTATTACGTTTTACTCTTTTTTTTGCGGCTGAACCACAAAGAGGCTAGTGCGTATCACAGGCCCAGGGGTTGGCAAGAGAAGTGAGCACAGGGTGAACCCCCCTAGTTTTTAAAAAATCTATGCTGCCCTGAGTGGGCGCCCCAAGCTCGTAGGCCCTTGTGCTTTGCACAGTCTGCACAATCCATTGCTGTGCTAGCGATTGAGACCACCTATAGAGAAGAATCAAGAATAATACAAAGGCTAGCATATGGTGTTTCTGGAGGTGGAGAAAGTTTATGATGGAGTGCCACGTCAAGAGATCTGGAGGTGCATGATGGAGGAGGAGGGAGTACCAAAGAAGTATGTATAAGGGAGTAAGGACTTGGGTTATGAGCAATGTTGGTGTAACAGACGAGATCCCAGCTAGAGGAGGAGGTCTGCATCAGGGTCCATCTCTGATCTGGTTATGATGTGTCAACTCATGGGATAACAGGATTTTTGCTGATGACATGTTGTTGTGTAACACCGGAAAGGAGGATGTGGAGAGGAAGCTAGAATAGAGAAAGGCTTTGAGAGATATAGAACTGAAGATAAATATGAAGATGACAGAATATTTGAGGTTTAAAGATGATTAGAATTCAGGAGTTCAAGGATCAGTGGTAGCCCAAAATGAAGAATTAGATGTAGAGATAACCCGTAGACGGCAGTGTGGATATCATTTGAAGAAGGTATCAGGAGTGTTGTGTAATCGAAAAATTAGAACAATCTAGAGAACAGGCCATTCAGCCCAACAAAGTTTGCCAGACCCATCCACGTATTTCCACTAATTAAGGCAAAGGTGAATGAAAAGATTTTGAAGACAGTGGCAAGACCACCAATAATGTTTGGAGCCGAGACATTGGACAATAAAGGAGCACAGGAGAAGAAGCTGGATGTGGCAGAAATGAGACTGTTGAGATGGATGTGTGGAATTACAAGAAAGGGCAGAAAAAAAAGAAATGAGAAAATCAGGAGGTACAACAAAAGTGGGAGAGACATCTGAGAAAGTACCGGAATGTCGGTTAAAGTGGTATAGACCTGTGATGATGAGAGACAGTTTGCGGGCAAAAGAGTGATGGGAATGGAAGAACAAGAAAGCGAGGGAGGCCAAAGTGGAGATGGATGGATGAAGTAAAAGAAGATTTGAAGGAAAAGGGGCTAGCTGGGGAGGAGAGGCTTCAATCGACCTGTATGGAGAAGGCTGATCAGGGACATCGACTCCACATAGAAGTGGGAAAAGATGAAGAGGAAGAAGAAGTATGAAGAAGTTTTAGCTGAACAAACAAACTCGATGGATTGAATCCTCACATCTGATTTGTCACATTTCTTATGTTCTCTCAATTTCTTTTTCCTAGCCTGTTTCGCTTCCCTGGCTCCGTGGGTGACATGGACTTGTCACGCCAAGCCCTCCGTTTAACGTTATACTCCCTTTGTATTAGGACGGGTCTGACCGGCTACTCAGTATTTTAAACTGCAGTACGTGAAATACTTGGCTGTATGCTCATTTAAAAACAAACTTTGAACTACGAGTGACAAGAGCCGTACTCTGACTCGGTTAGTCATTCTTTAACATTTGTTTTGCTTTCTAATACAGCTTTGTGAGCGAGAGGGCGCGCGCACGCGGATGCTCGCTACAGATGCGCGTCTGCCACCAGCAACAGCACGGACCACACGTACGCAAAGAAATGACAAAGCCATAAATATGACGATATATGGAAAGTTATTAAACAATAGAAGTGTCTGCAGATCAAACTAGTGCTCCACCCACAACAGAAGCCGTGGAAATGAAAGAATAAATATACTGTAACGACCTGGGGGGTGCGTACAGGAGACGAAGGAATGGAATCGGCCTCTTTACGCCGATAGCAGGAGAGCCGCCCAGAAAAGGACCTTGGATTTCTTCAGCGATTCATCCGCCCGTCGCTCAGATGTTCAAGTGGAGACACGCGCGCTCCCTGAAGCTCGGTCCCTTTGTCCGCTCAGGCACCCCACGCCGCTCACTTGGGGTCAACCCACGTGCCACCCTTCTCCCTGGTTCTGTGAGGGCGGCTTCGCGAGTCGCTTGGTGGGTTTTAGCAGCCAGGAGAAGCACGCCCGAAGTGTTCTGCAAGTGCCGCCGTTCATGGGGTCACTTTATAGCCGCTTTCGCCAGGTATTCCAGCCCCCTCAGACAGTCCACCGACCACCGAGGATGAATTCGGAAAATCCGGACTGCCCAATTTCCGAAAAATCCGGATTTTCACTTTGCATTAGCGCTGTAAAAACTGCATTGCAATTAACGGTTATAAAGTGTTTAAACCGATACATGTTTAATAAATATGTCTGGGAATATGTTATGGCAAATTGTTCAATTGCAATGGTCTCACAGTTAAAATATTACACGTTTGTAAAAATGACGACTCCATAAAGCCAAAATGTTGCGTCTTCAACCTTTTTTCAGTATGGTAATTACCTTTACGCCCCCTTTTATATATTGAAATAAATAACACCGAAATTAAAGAAACCATTCAGAAACTGGTTATTTGAAAAAGTCCAAATGCTAAATACAAGCGGTCTTTAATACGAGGCCATTTTGAAATTTAACCTGCAGTAGTTAAGGTGATTAAGCCAAAATAATAGAATGGCATTGTCTGTCAATATTTCACGACCTTTATTTAAGGGTGGCACATCAGCAGCACTGCTGCTTCACAGTAAGGAGACCCGGGTTTGCATCCTGGGTCCTTCCTGCGTGGAGTTTGCATGTTCTCCTAGTGTGTGTATGGGTTTCCTTTGGGGGCTCCGGTGTCCTCCCACAGTCCAAAGACATGCAGATTAGATAGATAGATAGAACTTTATTTGTCTGCAATCTGTCTGTGAGAAATGTGGCTTTTTACAGAAGCTCTTTAAATAAAATAAAAATAGACACTTTGATCTGAAGAGGTAAGAGAATTCAAAAGCAAGAAAACTTCTGCCTTGGCAGTCCCCGTCACAGGGAGGCACTATAAAGACGGATTTCTGTTGGTATAAAGGGGGCTCCGCAGCGTTTCTTGATACACTTTTACTGACAAAATTCATTGGCTGAAAGTCCTCACTGTTAGTGTGTCAGAGAGGGGATGTGGAGCATTGTTCATAATGGTGAACTGGCGAAGCTAAATTGGCACCAGTTTGTGTTTGGTGTCATGGCATCTTGTCTGGGGTCACCATTCCTGCCCTGTATGTTGTGCTACCTTGGATTGGCTCCAGCACCCCTACAACCCTGGTCTGCAGTAAGCGGCTTAGAAAAGTGCACGACTTATTTAAATACATGTCTTTTCACAATTTATTGACACTTTATATTTACACACACACAAATATATTAAAAACATATCCATATACACATATTTACACACAGAATAATAATAATAATAATAATAATAATGCATGGATATAGCGACTTTACAATACACACACGTCCAAGTGTCTGTTAATGGCATTTTCATTTGAGAGCCACGATTCAGCCAGCTCTCCGCCACTCGCCCTGAATACCAAGAGCGTCAAATGAAAGTGCCATTAACAGACACTTGGACTTCAACCCAGCATATGTAGGATTAAAAAGGTCAAATAATTTAAAAAAAAAAAGACTTTATGACCAACACCCTTTGAAACCCACCATATCACCCCACCTATATATTGCCTTTGATTCCTGCACGCCTAATCATTTTCTTCTGATGATGACACCTGTTACGTTGTTGAAAGCTTATAGACATTAAAAACTATTTTAAGATACACAATTCATTTTCTCACTTTGTGGATTACTAGCTTCAAAATACAAACCGTACCACAGACCTTCGCCTTATATAAACTTCTCAAAAAAATTAAAGGCACACTTTGAGAACTCATCAGACCCCAATGCTGGCCATCTCTACTGCTATGGACTGATGTGGTGATGTGTGAGGAACGAAAGGATGGGAATTAAAATGATCAACCGACAGAGGGACACCCGAAAATCAAAGGGAACAAAATAATGTGGCAGGCGAGTCCATTTGGCCGAAATTTCCTTGCAATGACTCCAAATCGTACTCAGTAATTTGTATGCCCGTCCCCCCCCCCCCCCAAATGAGATAACAGATGGTGTCCTGGGGGATCTCCTCCCAGATCTGGACCGGGGCATCACTAAGCTCCTGGACAGTCTGAGGTGTCAGGTGGATCCAAACATAATGTCCCACCCAGAGGTGTTCTACTTGATTGAGGTCAGGCGAGTGGGGGGGCAGTCAATGGTATCAATTCCTTCATCCTCTCACTACATGAGGTCGAGCACCAGGAGGAACCATCATAGGGTCTGACAATGGGTCCAAGGATTTCATCCTGATACGTAATGGCAGTCAAGGTGCCCACCGTTGTCTAGCCTGTAGAGCTCTGTGCGTCCCTCCATGGATATGCCTCCCTCCCCAGACCACCAAAGCAGTCATGCTAAACGATGTTACAGGCAGCATAACGTTCTCCACAGCTTCTCCAGACCCTTTCACGTCGGTCACATGTGCTCAGGGTGAACCTGCTCTCATCTCTGAAAAGCACAGGGCGCCAGTGGTGGACCTGCCAATTCTGGTATTCTATGGCAAATGCCAATCGAGCTCCACTGTGCCTACTAGAGGACATCGGGCCCTCAGGTCACCCTCATGAAGTCTGTTTCTGATTGTTTGGTCAGAGACATTCACACCAGTGGTCTGCCTGCCTGCTGGTAGTCATTTTATAGGCTCTGCCAGTGCTCATTCTGTTCCTCGTTGCCAAAAGGAGCAGAAACCGGTGGGTCCTGCTGATGGGTAAGGACCTTCTACGAAGGGCCCTGTCCAGCTCTCCTAGAGGAACTGCCTGTCTCCTGTAATCTCCTCCATGCCCTTGAGACTGTGCTGGGAGACACAGCAACGCCACGTATTGATGTGCCATCCTGGAGAGGTTGGACTACCTGTGCCAGCTCTGTAGGTATGGCCTCATGGTACCAGTAGTGACACTGACCGTAGACAAATGCAAAATGAGTGGAAAAAACAGATGAGGAGTAAAAAAGGTCAGTGGCCTCCACCTGCTAAACCATTCATTCCTGTTTTGGGGGTCATCTCATTGTTGCCCCCCTCTAGTGCACCAAAGCAGCTGAAACTGATAAACAAGCCCCTCTGCTACTTCACTGAGCAGATCAACACCCCAGAACTTTGGTTGACTTGATGCTATACTCATTAAAAAGGGGTCCTTTCATTTTTTCAGCAGTATATATACATAAATTCACATACACACACTTCATAAGTATTTGGGCCAAAAAAATGACATGGAGAAATAATTCGGACAAAATAAATATCAATAAAAGGTACTGTGAAATGGCACAATAAAGAATGAATACGGAAAATGAACAGTCAGTGTGAACGTAGATAAATAATGTGTCACTGAACATATTTTTGTTGCTTATTTATGTATGCCTGTAATTTTCTTCCAAACGCAGCATGTAATATGGCGTGAATTTAAAACTGTCACTCTCACTTGCCACGGCTGAGTGGGCGGGCTCTAGCGAGTTCGGTTTAATTTAATTGGTCAATGGTCGGTACAGCGGACTCAAACCTTCGCCTCTCAAATGGCACACTTAACAGCAGACACTTCAGTTGCAGGCTCCTAATGTCGAGTTTGGAGAATTAACGTCGCATAGGAATTCTGATCAACTTTTTCTTGCACTCCTCGTAGACCTTTACAGTCACATCTTTGAGCATGCGCAGCAGGAGCCGCAGGACTCCCAAGTCAAGTCCGTGCGTCTGTATGTCCACTCTGCGGACGAGTCGCCAATCAAAACAAGCACTCGCTAGAGCCCGCCCTCTCTACCTTGACAAGTGACAGGCTGAAATTTAAGTTGAATTTCATGTTGCGTTTAGAGGAATATTACAGATTAAAATAAAATAGATAAAAGAGCAACGCAACACCTACAAAAACATATACCGTGACAGATGTATTTATGTTTTTAAATCATATATACACATTTAATGTTCTTTCTTTATTGTCACATTTCATGGTACTGTACTTTTGTTTGCATATGTATTTAATTTTTGTACGAAACACTTCTCCATAATTACTTTAGTGACGAGTATTGAGAGGGAAGTCTGTGTATCTCTGCTCAAGCTGCTGCCCCCGCGACCCGACCTCGGATAAGCGGAAGAGGATGGATGGACGAGTATTGGCATACAGTATTGTATTCTAGCCCTGCCAGAGTTTTGCTGCAATGTTGTGGCGACACCTGCTGGCCAATTTGTGTTTTTTCCTCCAGAGTCTTGCGCGGACTTTTCCAGAGACGCCGACTGCACTCGTTTGAAGTTTAGGCGGGAAGCCCCCTGGAATTCGCGAGTGGTCTGCTGCTGAACTGCGGGAGTCGGCCGGCTAAACTGAACTGATTTTCCACCTAACTAAGCTTTACAACTACTGTAAGTTTTAATTCTACTTGTATCGTACCTTTTGTCTGTACCTAATTTTTTAATATTTTACATTAAGAAAAAAAAAACCAACAGCTGTACGAACTGAACGGGGAAAACAAGTCTGGGGTCGTCTGCAGTTCCGAGGGGGCGGCAATACTTTACGCTTCTATTGTTGTGATGGTTCCATTCAAATAATGTTCCTGTCACTTTCCATCCACATAAAACAGCAGTGTGCTTTCGAATATGCACTAGTGAAATTTGGTTGTATAAAATAAGATTTATATTCCATTAACCTATTTAAAATGTCTGCTCCAACAAAATGCCAATACGATCGTATCTTGGTTTTCCTCAAGCGGTCACCTTTCTTATGTGAATTTCCCATTGGGATTAATAAAGTATCTATGTATCGATCTATCTAATAGATTCATAGACGTTCAGCACAAAATATACAAGATAAATGCGCAATACGTGCAATATCCTCTACTAGGGAGCAAAATTAATTTACTAAACAAACAATACAGGTTCAAAGCGAACATAAATTTTGCAGTATTATAACTTACCTCATAAATTACGCACAAATGTGGAGAAATTTCTGGTGAAGGCTCTTCAAAGACAACGAAAGCGTCCACGTACGAAGCCCAGGCGCTGTGAATGACGTTGCGGTCACGTGCCAAATATCGTTGTTTTCAGAGCTCCGCCTCGTTTCTCCTCGTCACGTCAAGGCATTCACGCGAACTGCAGGTCGGGCTATGCTGTTCATATGGGGAGAAAAGCGAAGTCGCTGCTGATTTGTTACTTAGCCCGCAAAGTAAAAAAATATATATATTGTAAAGCCACCAGGGGGCGTACAGCCACACTAACCCGGACACAAACACCCGTATTTATTTACAGAAAAAGTGCACAAATTACCAACATCACAATACATCTATAAACCGTCCCTTCTTGCCGCCAGTCCTCCTCAGGCTTTGCCTTCTTCCTCTCGACTCTGGCCATTCAATGGAATGAGGCGGCTCCTTTTGTTCAGGTACCATGAGTACTCCAGGTGGCTCATCGGTATGACCCGGAATCACTCCCAGGTGTGTTGGAGGTCCTCTATAGGCCTCCGCAGCTCCCCCTGGCGGCCACCACGGAACCCAACAGGACTTCACCAAACTCCAGCTCCCGACATGCCCTGCGGGAATCCGCGGTGCCTCAGCCGCCCAGGAAGGCTGCCTTCTAGTATCACCAATCCCTCTCCCCTGCTCCTTCCGCTCTGATGGCGTCCCGGCCAGGCAGTGGCCGCCTATCTCAATATATAAAAAGAAGCAAAAGGTAACCTTAATTTTTTAATGACAATAAAGTGCAAGCTATACATACTTAACATGTATCAGTTCGCTCCAAATGCATTTCAATCACTAAAGTGGCATTCCTGGCTGACCATGCTCTATTTTTTACCTTCTCATATACAAAGTATAGGGAAAGTTTTGGAATCCTCCAAAAATTCGATGTCAAGATTTTGATGAATCTCAACTTTTAAGACCTCCCTGAGACCGAAAATACCACTTTTGGAATTATGTTTTCACTTCAGTCAACCACATTTTGCATAAGTATGAGGTATTCTATCACCTTTTGGGATATTTCCGCTAAATGGAAGTCGTACTTGACCTTTTATCCATGCAGCTGCAGAGTCCAATTTATTCTACTTTTATAATAATTGTTCAACAGATTATTAATTTAATTTGTTGTTGATGGTTCTTTATTGAACATCATATCGAAATATAATTCTTGTCTTGCAGTTTACTCCTCAAATATCCATCCCCATATCTGAGTAAACGAGAAAGTCCAGGGGAGACCACTTATGATTTTTTTATTTTATACAGTTGACCAAGGTGAATGGTCAGGGTTATGTCACAACAGAAGTAACACACAAATAAATATATATGGTGGCATCAAAGAGTGCAGCCCTCAATATGCTGATCAGTACAAAAAGAAATCGACATTATATAAATATATATATATATATACAAAAAAATCAAAATTATATCACATTATATAGTATATATACTGTACAGTACAGTGCAGACATATATATATATACACAAAATAGACATATACTGTATATATATGTCTGCACTGTACCATATATATACTGTATATATAGCATATAATGTTGATTTTTTTGTGTGTGTATTTATTATATATATATATAATGTCTATTTTTGTTTATATATATATATAAATATCAATTTTTTTTTGTGCTGATCCGCATATTCAGGGCTGCACTCTTTGATGCTATCAGACATGCAGTGTGCAGTTTGAGACGAGCTGAGAGCAAAACTATGAAGAGTAGTAAAGAGCCCCCCCCCCATATAAATCCATCCAGTATCCAACCCACTATATCCTAACTACAGGGTCACGGGGGTCTGCTGGAGCCAATCCCAGCCAACACAGGGAGCAAGGCAGGAAACAAACCCCGGGCAGGGCGCCAGCCCACTGCAGGGCACACTCACACCAAGCACACACCAAGCACAATTTAGGATTGCCAATGCACCTATCCTGCATGTCTTTAGACTGTGGGAGGAAACGCATGCAGACATAGGGAGAACATGCTAACTCCACGCAGGGAGGACCCGGGAAGCGAAACCAGGTCTCCTAACTGCGAGGCAGCAGCGCTACCCACTGCACCACTGTGCCACCCCCCAATATAAATGCTTATTCTAAAATGTCATTGATCAGGTCCTGCCAGGTTTTAAAAATGTTTTGCCCAGATCCTCTAAGTGAGAATTTGATTTTTTCCAGTTTCAAATAGTAATAGACTATGATGAAACAGCTGGTGGTGATGGTGAGGAAGATGAAAACATCATTTTACAATATCCCATAGAATATCTACAACCATTAATACGACAAGATTAGTTGTATTCTAAATTGGTTGAACAATTCTAACATGTAAAATTTTAACAGGTGACAACAAAGGTAATGGAGTACGTTTAACACGAGACACTTGATATGCCATTCGTATTAAAACGGTTACAGTTTCCCGTTAGAATAGCTTTTGCTATGATGATTAACAAATTACAGGGACCAACATTTGAAAAAGTCAGTTTATTTATTAAAGAGAAAGACACGATATTCACTCACGGGCAGTTATACGTTGCGTTGTCACAATGACAGTCCAAACACAGAATCAAAATTCAATGCGATCCTGAAGAAAAGTTTATTCCAAGTATTGTTTTTACTGAAGTTTAACTGTAAAAGCGTAAGTTTAAAAAGTATTTGCGCGTTAATTTCAAAGCCAAACAGAACGAAAACATATAACACAACCAATGCCTCTAACGCAACATGAAACATCATTTTCTTTCAATTTATTACGTTTTACTCTTTTTTACTCTGGTTAATTACTCGCTGTGATGTCAAATAGTTAGTTCTATTATGCATATGTAACAATTTCCATGAAAATAACAATCTGTTTACATTGTACATCTGCTTCCCCACAAGTGAGCGGCAGAGCTGAGGTATGGCCAGCGCGTAGCACCCGCACGGGGGTTGGCGAGCGGAGTGAGCAGGGGGAGACCCCCTAGTAATAATAATAATAATAAAGCATCCTAAGAACTGTGGAACCCCAAGCAGTTCAAAACATTTCTTGTGGGGACAAAAGGAACACTAAATTTCAAGTCTTTGGGATAAACTTCCACAGATGTGTCAGGTCTGGCGACTCCCAACTCTTTGCGAACGGCCTGACCAAACTCTACTTTTCCCGATTTTGTCTACCATGCATCAGAATTCTTGACTAGATAGAGATGGTCCTGGTAAAAACATGTTGGTAGGCCTTTCAGAAGCATAATTCTTGTCCTTTTCACTCACTAATCCTGAGAAACACAATATCCTTAAGTAGGCCACACTATCGTAAGGACGGCCTTCCAACACCACCTGAGAAATTGCCAGTTTCTCCCAGGCACCAGGGAATGAGAATCCCTCCATCATGTTCTGGGTTTACCCCTGGCCCTTCTCCTACTTGCACCTTTAGGGAGGCACCCAGGGAACATCACAATCACCACACATGCCCGAAGCAGCTCCTTTAAATTTGCCAAAGCAGCGGTTCTACCCCAAATGCCTCCTGTATTGACAACTTCCTTACCCCCCTTCCTAAAGTATAACCTTCCAG
Organism: Erpetoichthys calabaricus; assembly: GCF_900747795.2. NCBI lineage: Eukaryota > Metazoa > Chordata > Cladistia > Polypteriformes > Polypteridae > Erpetoichthys > Erpetoichthys calabaricus. The sequence continues at coordinate 98,155,135 of NC_041409.2, read as the reverse complement.
ATTTCAGAGCAGACAGAAGAGGCCGACTCAGGCTGTCAATTTAACAGAAGGAATGGTGATTGTTCATCCACAGTTACAAAGAGCTCCGTGGCCTATGGGTATAGTATTGCGCATTGTTTCTGGAGTTGAAGGACAAGTTTGGAAAGCCGCATTGAAGATTAATAGCAGGGTGTACACGAAGGCCTGTGGCTCAGCTTACAGAACTTCTTGGAATCCCTGAAGATGATCCTTCTGATTATTTGAATAGAAGAAACTGTGTCACAAATTTGGGAGAGGCTACAAAGACCGTCAAGTTCTCTAAAGTAGTAATAGTCACTGACGTGACCGAAGCGGACTGTTTGTACAGCGAGTGTCGAGTGTACTGCTGGAGATCAAAAAAACGGAAAGTGTATGTCAGAAGTGACAGTGCTTTCGTCGTGTCTCTTTAAAGGGGCGTTTGGTGTAATCGGCCCTAATGTGCTGCCATTAGTTGCTAGATCATTGCAGAAGGGGATTGTTCCACCGTGTTTTAGGCATGCAGTGATTCAACCCCTGTTAAAATAATTATTCTGAACTGTAGCTGTGATCAGGCAGCACGGTGGCACAGTGTTAGCGCTGCTGCCTCACAGTAAGGAGACCAGGGTTCGCTTCCCAGGTCCTCCCTGCGTGGAGTTTGCATGTTCTCCCCGTGTCTGCGCAGGTTTCCTCCCACAGTCCAAAGACATGCAGGTTTCAAGCTGAATAAAGATGGTTTTGCTAAAGTACTGAGATTCAGCTTCGTATTTTGGGGTGCAAGACGGGGGACTCGCACATCACAGCGCACACACACACACACACACACACAACAGTAAACAGTATACGCTCATACAGATGTTGACTATACGAGCGAGGCAGACTGACTCAGACGGAGAATAGGAGACGATTGCCCACAATCCCGCAGCGAGAGAGAGACAGAACCACCATCAGCTCAGTTGTGAGCACATGACACTCAGCAGACAAAGCGTATACGTATTACTTGTATTGCAAGACCTCACTCGTTTATCAAGTCAAAATTTATTACAAATTTTAAAACACTCGTAAACCAAGTTACTCACAAACCGAGGTTCCACTGTATATATATATATATATATATATATATATATATATACCTCGCAGTAAGGAGACCCGTCTGGGTTTGCTTCCCGGGTCCTCCCTGCGTGGAGTTTGCATGATCTCCCCATGTCTGTGTGGGTTTCCTCTCACAGTCCAAAGACATGCAGGGTAGGTGCATTGGTGATCCTAAATTGTCCCTTGTGTGTGCGTATGTGTGTGCCCTGCCCAGGATTGGTTCCTGCCCTGCGCCCTGTGTTGGCTGGGATTGGCTCCAGCAGACCCCCATGACCCTGTAGTTAGCTCCATCCATCCAACCCACTGACTCCTGTGGTCTCTTTCACTTGGATGTTAGAGGTTGCACTGAGTAAGTAAAGCTGGTGTGGTCCAGCCTGGCCCGACACAGACACGCGTGGGACACAAGTTCACGGCCCACAGGTTTTATTTTTCCTTGTGGGAAACGCCTTCTCTGTTCCCCACAAGTGTAACACAGTCCCAGCACAAGACAATATGTCTCTTCTCTTTATCTTTTCTCCTCCTTCACTCCTCAGTTCAAGCTTCGTCTTCCTCCTCCCGACTCTGGCTCCCCGAGTAGTGGCTGCTGGATAACGCACCCAGAAGTGCTCCAGGTGCCTGATTACTCGTTTCCGGCAGCACTGCCAGGTTGTGGCTGAAGAACTGCCCATAAGGGCTGAGCCATTCCTGCTGCAGCAACCCCTGGCAGCACCTGTGGATCCCAACAGGGCTGCACCACACTCCAACTCCCATGCAGCCCTGCAGGAGTCCAAGGCACCGCTGCCACCCAGGTGGGGCTGCCATCTAACGTTCCGGGGGAGGTAACGCTCTGGCCCCACTTGCTCCCCTGGTCTTCTCAGCGTGGAGGCATCCCAGCCGGGCAGGAGCCCCGGCTGCACGCTACCCTGGGAAGAAATATTGGTTCGTGTGTGTTTGACTTTAAGGCTGTAAAACAAAAAAAAAAAAAAAAGGGAATATTTCAAAGGGGGGGGGGGGGATTCTTTTCTATGCCCACTGTAAATGTACAGATTACAGAGTGAATACGCATTAAAAATCATTCAAACAATGAGCAACGACACTCCACGTCTGTCCATCCGACACATCAGCCCACCTCAGGCAGGTCTTTCTGACTTCTAATCGGCCCTCTTCAGTATTGTAGGGGTGCCTTTTATAGTAAGCTGGGGCTGTGAAATCAACAGCCTCAGTTTGGAGTGCCGATCAGACTCGCTGTCCTGGAGGCAAACGTCTGACAGAGGAGAAGAGACAAGAGGGAGCTGGGAATTCCCACACCCAACGTGGTGTCGCCTGCCGCAGACCAGAAAAAAGTGGTTAGCTCTCGTTAAGATTCCAGCATCGGTAACCAGAGAACAGAGGATTTTCTGTCCTGCAAAATGGTATGAAGACACCAAGTACGGTATTTCCATTAAGTGTCACTAGGCATGTTTGGAATTCGCCATCTGAACAGGACGAAATGGGCAGTGAACACGAGACGAGGGGATCACAATCAAGGATAGCAACAATGGCTTTCACTTATTTTACAACAAAAATCACTACAGCAGACCAAGCTTCGAGTCCCCTAAATATTTTTTAATGCAACCACCTGAGCAGCTAACAGTCACAGAACTAGCCATGTCAGTCCACCCACCCCCACCCCCCCCTTTCTGGTCACTGAAGCCCCCCTACCCTTCCTGCTCTCCTAGATGTCACTGCTAATTCCAATCAGATTGTTAGTAAGGAGACGGATTGCTTTCTCAGTTGTTAGTCGTTGTTTCTGTCCACCTTTGACCGAGTCAGGAAGATGCCACAGGGCAAGATTAACATTTACTTAAAACAAAAACGCCTCAAAGCATTCACATCAGTGGTCCTTTACCTTGGGTTAATGGCAGGCTAAATGTGGGGTTGGCATTCTCGGATTTGGTTTCCCCTCGGGTCAGGCTAATGTGTAGATGTGATCTGCCCCAAGTGGATTGGCATCCATTACAAGTGTACACTGCCACCAGCATAAAGGTTGGAAGGAATAAAACTATTGTTACGGCACATCTTAATTCATTTCTTTCCCTTGCCTGATGGAATCAATAAGATTGAGGGGGAAAAAATGGGGAATTGCCCACTTATTGTGCAAGAAATTCAGGAAGGGGTCAAGCTTCTCTCCCATGACAACTTGTTTGACTCTTAGCTGACGATTTTCTGTTAGTAGTTTGCCCGTCTTCTTGGTGTTGATCATCTCCATTGCAGACTGATTTGCTCCTCATCCCCTCTCACCAAGTGGGCTCGGGCCTTGTGAGAGCCTGGGAGACGACTATTGCTCCCCTGCAAATTAGACGCAGAAGAATTAAATTGTCAAAACCCAGCCGAGCTTACCAGCCACAAAAGATCTTTAGAGGTAGCGAATCACAATACAGGGCGAGTCAAAATGATGTTCACATTTGAACGGCAGAAACAATTTATTCACAAAACATACTTCATATGTGCAAGATGACAAGAGCGGCGCTTGGGGGTGGCAAGTGGGGTGACGGCCCCAGGCCCCGCACCTAAAGGGGTCCTGCGTGTCCCGTTCGAGCGGATTTCTCAAGTTATATTTTGATAAAGTCTGTGTGTTATCTCTCTATTATAAAAGAAAATCTTGAGATGAGACGAGACTATTGCCAAGAGATTTTTTCAAGTCCCGCCCTCCTCTCCACCATTTCCAGTTCACAGCCCTCTCACCTCTCGTGGGTGTGAATGCTTTTGGCAGACTCCATTCCTGCGCTCTCAGCTCTTATAAATTTTTACGTTTTCCTTACTTTAAGTTCCTAATAAAAGTAGACTTATTATGTCCAAATCTTATTGAAGAATTTCATCCCAAGGATATCGACAGAAGAAATGAGTACACAGGCAATCCTTGCACCGAGAAATGATGAAGTGAAATTAATTAACGTGAAAATTGTCAATTGGTTAAATGCGTATCAGTAGACTCTGCTGAAACAGCTGGTGGTGATGGTGTGGAAGATGAAAACATCAACTTACAATATCACGAAGAATATCTACAGCCATTAACACTGTCAGGTCTTCCACCAGCCAAATTACTGTTGAAAGAAGGACGTATCATAATGTAATTGCGTAATTTATGTCTGAGTGATGGGCTATGCAATACGACAAGATTAGTTGTATTGAAAATTGGGTAAACAATTCTGACATGTAAAATTTTAACAGGTGACAAGAAAGTTAATGGAGTCCATCTAACATTAGACACCAAAGGACACCTTGATATGCCATTCATATTCAAACGTTTACAGTTTCCCGTTAGTATAGCTTTTGCTATGACGATTAACAAATCACACAGACAAACATTCGAAAAAGTCGGTTTATTTATTAAAGAGAAACAAGCAAAATTCACTCACGGGCTGTTATACGTTACGTTGTCATGCTGAAAGTCCAAACACGGGATCAAAATTCAAAACGATCTTGACGAAAACTTCATTCCAAGTATTGTTTATACTGAAGTTTAAACAGTAAAAGTGTAAGTTTAAAGAGTATTTGTGTGTTAATTTCAAAGCCAAACAGAACAAAAACGTATAACGCAATGAATACCCCTAATGCAACATAACAGATAATTTTCTTTCAATTTATTACGTTTTACTATTTTTTAACTCTGGTTAAATCACTCGCGGTAATGTCAAATAGTTAGTTCTATTATGCATATGTAACAATTCCCATGAAAATAACAATCTGTTTAAATTGTACATCCGCTTCCTCACACATGAGCGGCAGAGCTGAGGTATGGCCAGCGCGTAGCACCCGCACGGGGGTTGGCAAGCGGAGTGAGCAGGGGGAGACCCCCTAGTAATAATAATAATAATAATAATAATAAAGCATCCTAAGAACTGTGGAACCCCAAGCAGTTAAAAACATTTCTTGTGAGGACAGAAGGAATACTAAATTCCAAGTCTTTGGGATAAACTTCCACAGATGTGTCAGGTCTGGCGACTCCCAACTCTTTGCTAACAGCCTGACCAGACTCTACTTTTCCTGATTTTGTCTACCATGCATCAGAATTCTTGACTAGATAGAGATGGTCCTGCTAGAAACATTTTGGTAGGCCTGTCAGAAGGGTGTATGTTAACATTATTTTTTATTAAATTTGTGCACAAGGTTTGCACAGTCCACACTTACCGGTAACAGCATTTGACGTAACCTGGTCAGCCTTAAGGCCCCCTCTGCAAAATGATTTACAGGAAAATCTCAACCTGTTCGCCATCATGTTCAACACACAAAAAGAAAATAATCAAAAAACACAAAAAAAGACTCCATTAGTGTTAACGTCATTTTGAGTCGCCCCGTATTATTACCTCGCTGACGCCTTTATCCAAGGGGACTTGCACCATTTCAGATATGCTTGGTTACGTTTCTTAGACTTTTCCCAATTGCAGCACAAGCAGGTGAAGTGAGTTCCTGATGTTAGTAACAGAATTTGAACCCACCTCCCCACCCCGAGGGTCTGAAGGCCGAAGCCTTCACCACTATGCCACACAAAACACACTGATGGAGGATCAATGGCCACGGAGCTCAATTCCATTAACTTGACGCCGAGTCATGACATGTGGCCCATTAACTTATTTTTCTGACTTTTGTTAGGCGCCTCTCCGCCACATTCCAGTTCTGGTGTTGCCACTGCCAGGGTGAGCCAAGTGTCAACTTGTTTGTCAAAAATCACACACCAACCATAAAGAGGTTCTACCTGTTCTTCACTTTCATTATTACCTTAAGTTGCCTTTCTGGAAATTTTTCGTAACGCTTATTAGATAATTGGATTGGTTTGGCTGCCACGCTCAAATTTAATTATATTACCTGCGAGAAGCCTTTGGGTGAAATGCTCAGTCGGCAGCTTCAAGCCATTTAATGAAACACAAGCAGAACTGGAAACACCTCAACGGGTCAATGGCCACCAGCTACAATCCTCCCTGCAGGGCCTGTGCCTGACAAAATATAGAAAACCATCCTCATTTATACGCACGGCAAATTCACCAAACTGGGGCAAGCGTTAAATCAGCCATTTGAAAGAAGGAGCCGCACCTCTGGTAGGTGTTTAGCAAACAGAAAAGGTCAGGCGGCAGGCTGCTGAGGGTGACCTGTAAACAAGCGGCCATCTCGCTGCACGGCCAGATCAAATTTCAAACGCCATCGGCACAATCGGACAGATTTTGAGGGTTATCCTACCTTGACAGTCGGTCACAGGAGAAGATCTTAGTGTATTCTAATGTGCAAAAGATACAATTACACAACGTGCAGTTTGAAACCGCTTTAAGAAAAGACCGGGTCAGGGGAACGGATCGATTTCTCACTCAAACATACAACAGCCTCCTTCTTAATCCGTCCTTTGTTCTTCGCCAGCTTTTTCCTGGACAGAACTGCAAGGAGGATCGAGTGCAAGGCAGTAACCAATCCCAGAGAGACTTCATGAATATTAAAAAGCACACATTCAAAATGAGACGGCGTTTCAGAAGAAAACGCTTATGGTACCAAAAATGTGTCGACTGTCAGCGTAGCTGCGTTTTCCCAAAAATGACCAAAGTTCAGCAGCTCTAGCTGAAAAAAACGGGATTCAACAAAAGCCTGACGCGCGGAAACGATTCAACAGACAAAATATCTTCGTTTTTAAGAGTTTTAGTTAAAAATTCAAAGTAAAACAGTTCACCCAAAAAAAAAACAAAAATTAAAATAGCATAAAAAAAAGACAACGTTATTGTTAAGAAAAGTTCAAAGCTTAAATTTTGTTACATTTCTAATCGTTACAAAGTCCCATTTCAAAACAGTCAGAAAACGGTCTGCCAATCCCACTTCTAAGCTGAAAATGGGTCTTTGAAGTCCCTGTGCACTGTGTGGCAGGCGGCCGGGGTTCATGCCCAGCCGGGATGCCCCTGCACTGTATCTTCAGGGGGAGCAGCCCTGGACGGTGCAATACCACCCCCCCGGGTTGGAGAGGTGCCTCGAGTTCCTGCAGGGCTCCATGGGAGTTGGATTTGGGTTGCAGCCCTGTTGGGTCCCGCAGGTACCGCCAGGGGGTGCTGCAGCTGGGACTCTTGAGCCCCTTATGGGCAAAGTATTCACCACACCCGGAAGTGCAGCCGGAACACGGTGATCAAGCACCTGGAGAAGTTCTGGGTGAACTATAAAAGGGGCCAGCGACCACCACTCGAGGAGTCAGAGCCGGGTGGAGGTGGACAAGAAGAAGAAGAAGAAGTGCTTTGCATAACTTGTGTGCTGTGGAACTGTGAATTGCCTGTGGGACACGGGGAAGACATGCACCCACAGGGGAAGAAAAATAAATATTTGTTTTATTTTACACGTGCCTCTGTGCGAGTCTGTCAGGTCGGGCGCTATATAACGTCTTATTCACAACTGGGACCCTGCTATTCTAAACAACAACTGACTCCATTAACACACTGCGTCCCAGTGTGGGAGTGATGATGGGAGTGTTACTCAGTGGTGCCGAGGGGGACGACACCTTGTGGGCGATGCACTCCACCAAGTGCAAGGGTAACTAGCTTAATATTTTGTTCTGGTAAGTTCTAACTTGTTGATTTTCAATTGTATGTTTTTAATATTTCTTAAGAGCCACCTATTTATACAGTGGGGGGAAAATACGTATCTGATCCCCTGCTGAATTTGTACGTTTGCTCACTTTACAAAGAAATGAACAGCCTCTCGTGTTAATGGTAGTTTCACTTTAATGGAGAGAGACAGACCACCAACCAAAACTCCAGGAAAAAACACGACATCAAAGTTATAAATTGATTTGCATGTCATTGAGTGAAATAAGGATTTGATCCCCGACAACCCAGCCAGACTTCTGGCTTCCACAGATTGATTGATTGTAATCCACTAATAATCAATCGCAGATACTCCTGATCACAGCTCATTATGTGTATAAAGCACATCTGTCCACAAAATCCATTTCTTCCATTCTAACCTCTCCAGCACCACGGGCAACACCAAAGAGCTGTCCAAGGACATCCCCCTGGTCTATCAGCGGCTAAGCGGGTTTCTCTTTCCTCGGCGGTTTCACTTCGGTGACTCAGTCGTTTTCTTTCAGCTTCATGCCGTAGCCTCGCACTTCTTTCTTCTTCCGACTCGTTAACTTGGGGCTGCCTTGCCAGCTCTTTGTGCTTCCAGCTGTAGCTTCGCACTTCTGGGCCAGACACACATGCGCGTGCGCACACACACACACAGACGCGCACACGCGTTTACATACAAGATAGTTTGTTTTTTTTCTTTTTAACAATTTTCAGCCCGATTTTCATTCTGCTTGCCTGGTGTTCCGATTCTTTAATTTATTATAGCGGGTCTGACGCTAAAGTTATTGCAGCCTTTCATCATTCAGTGTTGTTGAGCTGGCTGTCAGTTCTGTATGTTTTAATTATTATTAGGATACAATGAAGGGTGCAAACTGCACAAAAAATAAAATAAAATAAAATAGGACAACAACAAAAGAGAGGTAAGTGTTAAAAGCAAAAGTAGAAATATTTCTAAATGTCTTATAAATTAAAACAATATCATACTGCTGTGCTTTTCTTATGGCAGAATAAGGGGGAAAAAAGACCATCTAAATAAATACAAATCCATTATTATCACTAATTGTGAATTTGACTGGACCAGTTTTGGGTCCCACTGGTCTAAGATGTCACTCTATTCAGGGCCTTACAACATGCTGACGGTGCTCTCAAAAAACAGATTTAGAAACGTCGGGTACAGCAAAATGGGGGCCACAGGATTAAATAACATATTAACAGACACAATTTGCTTGTAATTGAGACCCTTGACTTTTTTCAAATTCAAAACTTGATATCCAGTTACTTCAAATCCAAACATGCTACGTATGCATTTACCACGTAAAACTGCTTTTTTAAAGCTTTTCCTCCATGGCCCATTGACTACGATGTAAAGCACCAGCGCAGTTCAAGATGTTTCTATAAATTTAAAAAACAGTTTTAGAAATGTCTGGTATGGCAGAAAGGGGGCCATTCAATTAAATAACATTTTATTAATAGACACAATGTGCTTGTATTTCAGACCCTTGACTTTTACAACTCTCTCTTATTAAAAAAAATCTTCGAAGGAGATGAGACGCGATTTTCTCAAAGAGACACTTACACCTCCCGCGAGACGAGTCCACGCCTGGAGCCGGAAATAAAGGACAAAGAGTAGATGACAAAGTAGGTCGTCGTAAAGAATTCAAAAATGTTGGAGAGGTACACATGCAGACCAGGTTAGAGATCATGGAAGTACGAAAATTTGAAAGTCTCAAAAAAAATGATAGTCAAGATCACATTAGCACGAAAAAAAATGGAAATTATTACTCAGTGAAATAACGGAACAACGTAAAGAGATCGAATATGTCGTTCGGATTTAAATTTTAAGTCAGAGACTTGTAGATCATCTAATTCGTGTTGTCAGCTCTTATAAATTTTATCAGGACAATTTAATACGTTGTAGAGGACACGTCAACAACTAAGCGAAGAAAAAAGAGCAGGGACAAACATTTGAAAAAGTCATTTTATTTATAAAAGAGAGAAAAACGATATTCACTCACAGACAGATATACAGTACATGGTGTTGTCACAATGAAAGTCCAAACATGGAATCAAAACTCAATGCGATCTTCAAGAAAAGTGAATTCCAAATATTGTTTTTACTAAAAAGTTTTAAAGTAAAAGTGAAAATAATGCATATATAACAATTCCCATGAAAAGAACTCTCTCTTTATATTGTATATCCGGTTAACCAAACTCGGGGGTTGGCGAGCGAAGTGAGCAGGGAGTGGAGCCCCCTAGTAATAACTTCAAATCCAAACCTTCTTCACAAACATGCTATGTATGCACTTACCATACAAAACTGTTTTATCCTCTTTAATAAAACCCCTGTGTGCGTGTCTTCTGGTGAAGTGCGCGGGGCGCGGTGCGATGCTTCAAAACAGATGCTTCAAAGGCCGCCTGACGCGTCACTCAAGACAGAGAGGGCGGGACCTATAAAATATCGCACGGCCGATCCAATCGGATTTCGGTAAATGAGGTAAGACCTAAAACATAAACGCACAAAAAATCCAATCGGGTACTGAGACGCGGAGACCGGCTTCCCCAAAGAGGTGGGATTGGTGTTTGTTGTTGTGCAAGCGTTCACTCTGAGGATGTCAGATTTGCGATTAACAAACTTGGCCCGGTAAAGTGGAAAGTGTTTTCCTAAATATACGAATTTTCATGATATTACAATAGGATGACTTTTAAAAGTAGATTTATTTTCGCGCACATAAAATCCGTTGCTGGGGAGTCGCCATACAGACAATAATCAGTTGCACGCCAGCACGGTTTAAAATACTTGCTGGAGAGATGTATTACTGTGAGAGAAAATTACAGGCACACAATACAGTGACGCATATTACAGACAAATACAAGCCAGTATTATTGTAACAGAAAATAGACGGTCCTTTGCCATTTAATATAGACTGTTCCAACTAATGTTTATGCACTACTATTCTAGCGCCCGTTATTGTAACGGGCTTAATGACTAGTTCATTTATATTTAAAATTTACAGAAACTTCTTGACCACACTGGTGCTTTACATTGTAGTCAATGGGGCATGGAGGAAAATCTTTAAAAACCAATACGTCCAGTTGTCGATTATTGCTCCGTGTCCTATGATTACACACTGTAAAACAGTTTATATGGGTCATTTATTTAATAAAGAACACCTATATTAATTAGATTCAGCCATTTCAAAAATAGATCAACTGTTGTGGTGCCACAGCTCAGCAGCTTAGTCTTCCTCTGCAACAACCTTCTACCTCCGGGGGGCTGTGGTTTCCTCCTAACAGACCAAATCACAGTAAACATGTCATGCCATGTGGCTGGTTTAATTCCGATTGACTTCCGTATTTATGCGAGAACTCACACAAGCGAATAGAAAAACGTATCCTTGCCATAAGAAAAAAACAGTACCAGCAATATGCGATCAAAATTATTTCCAGATCCCCTTTGTTGTCACAAACCTACGTCAGATACACGGAAGGCGCGGATCAATACTCGACAACTGTCTTGTAAAATGTAACCCATTTAGTATGATTTTAAGCTTTCCCTTCGTTCCCCACACTTTCAATGATGAATGCCATCCAGTGGGTTTTGTTTCAACCATACAAGCAGCAACTTATTGCAAGGCTCTCCCCGCAAACCTTTCACGACCATCTCTCATTCGCTTCAATCGTATTTCACGACTCAGCACAGCCCAATCAGAGATGCCTCACGAGCGACTGATAGTTTAACAAACGCTTCTTTAACTAGTCAAGGAAGAAAGAAAGAAAGAAACAATTAAAAAGCAAATATTTTCAAATTAAGAAAAAAAGCACGTTCCATTAGTCGTGGCGATTAGTTACAAATTGAGAAAGTGGCATGAAAGAAAACATTTAGCCACGGAGAACGCTCCGGAAACTAAAACTTGATAGATGATCCTGCAAGGGGTGGCCCTGGACAACATTTTATTAGTTTTGCAGCCCATTTGGTGATCTAGCTGGCCATACTGTACGACACGACAGCAGGATCAAGCACGGGTCAAAAGAAATCCCTCAGTCCAGCAGTTCGTTTTAAAAGATTTCGTGAAAAGTCAAGGCAAGAAGAAAGAAAAAAAGGTTACACACGTAGAATAAGAGAGTCTCTTCTCTAAACTTAAGCTTTTCTTGTCAAACTTCAGTTGTTTTTATACTTAAAAGATGCTTTACGTCACCTTCAGTACGCTCTAAACTTATGGCACCGATCGTTCAATACAGCACGTTAACTTTCATGCTATAGGGCACGTTAAGGCGCAGTTTAAAACCGTGTGCCCTCCACTCCTTACTCTCGGCAAGTCAGGTCACTAACTGAGACTTTTCTGTAATCAGAGGGACAAGAAATAGTGAGAATACCCCAATTCAACTTGTGGGGGCTACAAGAACCTCCCATACACTAATACAGGGGTCGGCAGCCTTTCAGCGGTGTCGTGCCGAACCTGTGTTACAATGTTATTCCGCGTGCCAACATGATTCTACCAATTTTGTTATAAAAGGTATCAAAATGGGTCCAGTTATAATGGCTTTATCTTATATTACTGCTCATTCAATATTTTAATATGACACAGGATCATATGTCAAAATTTTTTATAACTGCATTCGCTTTATTTTTGGTTGCAACTATTTGACTAAAATAAGTACAATATTCCCTCGCTACTTCGCGGTTCACTTTTCGCGGATTCACGACTTCGCGGGTTTTTAAATACAAGTGATTGCCCGCCTATCGCGGAAGTTATGTTCCAGACCCATCAGCAACAGGAGAAAATCCGCGATATAGAAAGACCATATAAATAAACATTTTTATAGTTTAAGCCTTAAAATACCCATCCCACATGCTTCAAACACATGTAAACTTATAAAACACACTTTAACACATATATCCTTAGCCCGACATCCACATATCATGAGTAACATCTCACTATTATAAAACATTTTAACTTCACGCAAGACAAGACAGTGAGACAGGAAAATAGGTGATGTACAGGCTTTTAAATTATTGACACGCAGAGCGACAAGCAGCACAAAGCCAGCACAAAGTCCACTTCTCCTTAGCATTCATTCAGCTCCCCACCCCCTTGACAATGCGAAGTGGCAGGAGCGTGCACCTCCGGGTAGGGGGGGTTTGAGCGAACGTGAATTCAGCAGTCACACACACACACTCCTCCTCCTCCTTCTGAACGCGCAGAGCGACAAGCAGGCATTTTGGCAGAAGCAGCACAAAGTCCATTTCTGCTCTGCTGAGAGTTCAGCTGCCCCCCTTCACAAAGCGAGTGCAGACACATCTACGTCTGATCGCTGCGTGCAGTGTTGGTCTGAAGTGTTTAAGAGCATAGGAAGTGTTTATAAGAGTGTGGGAAAGGTTAACAAGAGAGTGAGAAAGGTTTATAAGAGTGTGGGAAGGGTTTATAAAGCCTTAAAATATGTATAAATAATAAAATAAATATAGGTATCTACTTCGCGGATTTTCACCTATCGCGGGGGGCTCTGGAACGTAACCCCCGCGATAGATGAGGGATTACTGTAGTTTGTTTCTTAAAGCCAGAAACGGCCCTTTATATAGCTTCACTTTACTCAGAGTTTTTAAACGTGGCCGGATGTTTAGTTCGATAAAGTCTTTGTACACTTGACATTCGACACACGACACTTTCACAGCACGATCCTTTTGTTGTACAAATCCATATTCACGCATGCAAAAGTCTTGAAAAGAGGGAACGTCAAGTGTTTGTCTTATAGTATATTAACAACAACAAGAGGTTCGTTTTAATGTACCACGGCCTGCACTGAACACATGGTTTCCCTTTACATGCAAGTCGAATGTGCAAAACGTAGGTGGGGACGCGGAGTACGAACACATGTTCTTACATTTTAATTACAACACAAGAAGTTTGTTTTAATGTACCACAGCCTCCACTTACATGTGAGTCGCATAAGCAAAACGTAGGTGAGGGCGCGAACACTTGCACTGTAATTAAAATATAATTTTTTTTACTAGATTTCAATTCAGAGTACCATCGAAAATCGTTGAAAAGGCTGCCGACCCCTTCACCAATATATAGGCAAATATTTAATATCAGTAACGGTACACTGCATGATAATGTGAAGTGAATCCACTTGACTTGCACATTCCTAGTTTTCCTCCTCTTTCTCTGTATGTTTATCATTCGTTTGCTCAGAGGTTGATGCGCTTGTTGCTTCCTGAGCAGCTCTTCTTCTCTCCACACTAGCAGCCCGCTTCTTCTCTTCTTACGTTGGCATCTTTTCACATTAAAACTGATTAAGTCACTGTTTGTGTTGCAATTACTTAGTACATTTTCCTTAATTTTTCACTTAAGATGGCACTTCAGTCTTCCATCTGCCTTAAGAATGAATTAAGATATGAAGAGGTAGAGGAAGTGATGGTGAAGGTGGTAGGGATGAGAACGGCGCCCATATGTACGCGCTGCACAACAGCCCTGCTGGCCGCTGCCGAGAGTTTATTCTACAATAAGATAAAAAGAGGAATAACCTTGGAGGTCAATCATCACTCCGAAAGTGGACGGTAGAGGTCACATAGTGTACCAAATTTCAGGTCAATCGGTCAAACGGTTTGCGAGCTACAAGTGATTTAAAATTCTGGACAGACAGACAGACAGCCATGGTAGCGTATTATACAAGAAGATGACTTAAATAACTACCAACTAGTGCAAGCCGCTGCCCATAAACAGGAGGGCAGAACGCAGTCCGACATTAACAGATTCATCCTTTCTTTACCATCTCAAACAGGCACAAACTCCGAGAAAGAAAAGCCAAGAAGCTCAGTTTCAAGAGTCGTTTCCAGCACCTGACGCACTACTTCAGCAAAATGCTGGAAGAATCGGGAGCCTAAAAAAAAATAAGCCACAAACACAAGTCGGGTTTTTAAGGATTATATTTTTTAGCAATGGTAGTACAGCAAAAATATAACACCTGAGATACAGATTATGTGTACGTCTAACAAATAGACAGCAGCACAACTTTTATGGTATTAAAAATAACACATAAAAATATGCACATTTGTCGGTCTGTAGTCAAGAATCTAATTACAAAGTAGAAAATTATTGTTTCCCATCTGAAGTTCCTAAACAAACTGGTAACAATCGACACAAGTTACAAAAAAACAAAAAAAAAAAAAACAAAAAGTATTAAAATAAAACAAATTTAAAAATGATTTCACTGGCAGGCAGATAAATTACTACAAACCTTTCACTGTAGAAAGCTTCAAAAGTTGAAACACAGAACCAACATCAGAGATTAAAAGAAAAAAAAAAAAAACAAAAAACAAAAAACAAAAGTGGCGCCATACAAAAGACAAGGATAAGAACAGCTATAAAGTGAGCGACACGCTGGTCCACCTCCAACTGGAATAATAAATAAATTGACAAGGTGCAGCTCTCCTGCCGGTGGCAGACAACAGTTCCACGGAAGTACAGACAGACAGTCTCGGAGTCTGCGGAAATCCGTCCATGTCTGAGTGAAGGCACTTTCACCATCCATCACTGGACAATTTCAAAATAGTGCAGTATCGCCATGATGTGCTGCGGCATGAATACGTAACCCGTGTACACAGCCATGCCAGCCACAGAGATCAGCAGGGAATCTGAAGGTCGGCGTTAAGGAAACCTGCAAGAAGGCAGTAAGCTGAGCCTTTTCAGAGTCATTTGTCTTTCCATTTGTTTTCAGAGTTTAACATTTAACTAAAATGTGAACACAGTACAATCATTTATATATCTATATTAGCCGCCCCCCACGGCTTTGCCCGTGTAATAGTGAAACAAGACAGTAAGGAGGGTCCCGCCCAGCTTCCCACTCCTGACGTCACGCAGCCTCTGTCTCGGATTAGTGTGAATATATTGTTCCTAGCACACTGTGATTCTTAGCGCGATGAGAGAAGTCGCAAAATCAACTGGAATGTTCAAGCAAATTCTAGAAAGAAAAAAAAAATCTAAATCCGTTCAGTAGTTCTCACGTGAAAAGCAGACAGACATACAAACACACACACACACACACATTATATACTGTACACACAGTAGCCATTTCCCACGGCTCCGCCCACGTAGTAGTGAAACAGGACAAGCTTTAAAAATCAGTAAACAAAAACGTAATCGCTAGCTAAGCGGAGGCGAGGTACACTCCAAAACGTGGCCAGAGGTAGACCGGCTCCCCACTCCTGAT
The DNA here is from genome assembly GCF_900747795.2 of Erpetoichthys calabaricus. NCBI lineage: Eukaryota > Metazoa > Chordata > Cladistia > Polypteriformes > Polypteridae > Erpetoichthys > Erpetoichthys calabaricus. The sequence goes on along the minus strand of NC_041409.2, from coordinate 98,139,290 downwards.
GTCATGCACCCGTCCCCCCCCGTCCCCCCCGCCGTCTCGGATTAGTGCGTATGTATCGCTCCAACAAGCGAGCTATGATACATAGTGCAATGAGAGAAGTCGCAAAAATCAACCGGAATGTTCAAGCAAATTATAGAAAGAAAAAAAAAAAAAACGATCGAAATCCGTTAAGTAGTTCTCTCATGAAAAGTGGACAGACAGATAGACGCTGGATTTTATATAGAGAGAGAGGGATATACACACACACACACACACACACACATATATATATGCATAGGGATCCAGAAAAGTTGCCCCCAACACTTCGCCCCAGATATTTTCCTTATCACCTACCTGGATCATTTCAACTTTTTAAAAAATGACCACCACACATATTTCTCTTTTTATTTTGATTTTATTTTAAATATTAAAATAGCATTCTACAGAATTAAAGTTACTGGATTTCGTGTGTTTTTTTTGTCAGTACTGTTTCTCAGTTTGACGTGTCCGAGCACACTACAGCTGTTAACGCAGCTCGTGTTTGCCGTTTTCACCGTCCGACTACGACGAGGGCTGCACAATTTCGAAATGACACAACCTGTTTTCGGTAATTCAGGCAATCAAAGAAACAAAAAGTGTGCTCCAATTTCTTCTAAAATCAAAGGAACAGTCCAAGATTTTTAAAATCGTAATGTGACCGATTACCTTAGAGGCATTGCATACAACTTTGAGTTTTAAACAATGATTTTGTTAATTTCTTTTATTTTAAAATGTTAATTTGTTTCGACTACAGAGATAACGTGACTAACATATAGCGGTAGCTGGCTGCAATTGGCCTGGAGTCTAAACTGAAAATGGGACTGAAACAACAATCATCTTAATGAGCACTACTTAAATATATTTCATATGCTTTTTGTTAACCTTTAATTTCAAGTATATTTTTAAGTTTAATTATATTTCAAGCATTTGGTTAATTTTTTGGCAATTTTAACTTTTGCATTTATTAAACCAAAATAAAATTAGAAGATATAAAAAAAAGTTAGGTGCATTATTTACATTTCTGTAACCTACTCATTATGTACAGGGGGCAAATTGTGGAAGGCGAAATGCGAGGGGCTAAGTGTGGGAGGTGAACTGTTGGGGGTGAAATGTGAGGGGTGCCTTTTCCGAACACACACAATATTAAGAGTTGTCCGCCTTTCACATAAACCACTGGGTGTTGCACCTTCGAGATCTTATGTGATACAAAGAATACGCCCCGTAAATTGGAGGTGCAGGCTACCTCAGCCATGTAATTGGGTATTCAGAGCCATTTCACAGCAAGTGGTGTCGCGTCCACACGCTGTGACTGACAGGACATGACTAATGGCACAGACATGGGGCACTGTGGACAGGAACCGAACCAGAGTGATATCTGCCGACGGTGAAGCGGATTACGTGATAGAAAGAAGTCGATGACGACTTGACTTCCCTGCCTTCCCTTGCATACAACCTGCTGGTATTTGCAGACCACTGGGGCTGGATGTGCTAACCGGAATACAACAATTATATAATATAGGAGGAGGAGGAGGAGGAGGACTGCTTTGTCTTTCGCTGTGCACACCCTGCTGGCACTTGTGAACCACTAGGGTTGGATATGCAGTGCATGAGCCAAACTGCAGGAGATGATTACAGGATATGAAAGAAGAAGAATGAAAGCTTCAGAAAGTTAACGGGATTTGGATGTTTTGCACGTCAAACTGCACAGGCAAAACGATCGAGAAGATGACATGGTTGCTGAGTGGGAAGCAAATTGCATAGGAAGAAGAACACCAACTCCAGCATCTGCTGCCCATCAAGCACATGTGGCATGGCAACCCGACGGTATTCATGCACCACCGAGTCTGGAACCTCAATCTTGGGAGTACCAGAGGGCCATGCGTTTTCTAGTACAGTATGTCACGCTTATGCTACTACACTTGGTACCGCCTGGTCTTTGGCATAACATCTTCAGAAATCATCAACTGGAGAATGAGGGACACAAGGCGAGAACAACATGTGAGACAGCATTCCACCCTTTCAGAGCACATCCCCTTGTGTCACCCTAAAGTGTTGGAATGCATATCACAACATTGAGATTTCAGATTTCACTGGATTACGTTAGCCGGGAGCTACATCTTTGTACTGCAATTCACTTTGGGTAAATGTCTGATCAGAATGAATAAGTGCAGATTTCCATTGCGGTCTCTGCTCCATGATGATTTAAAAACCAAACTTTACTGCGAGGATAATTTGCTACTCTCTGTTGGTACCCTCCTAAATCAATGCACGTGTACCCTCTAATACAGCGGTTCCCCAACCTTTTTTGCACAACGGACCGGTCACATGCAAGACAATTTTCCACGGATCAGCCATTGCATGCGTATAATAAAGCAAAATAAAGTGGCTTTTCTTTTCACACAGGGTGCATGGTCTCTCTGTGGCGGAGCAGTTTTGAAGGATTCTGGGCCTCACTGGATAGCTAGTCGACACTTACTATACGGAGCAGGCAGGTGAATCGCCTGGCGCGACAGACCCGTAATTTAAGTAGGACTCCTGGTATTTTTTGTTTAAATCCAGCTTTCTTTTTGTCTTAAGAGTCTTCTGCTGTCTCCTCATTGGGCGTTTCCTCTTTTTCAAAGATGCTCTCCAGAGAGGTTTATTAAACTGGAACAGAGAGAAGTGTGGAAAAGAGACACAGACGGAGTGATGGAGAGCAGGGCCATCCTCACAGGTGGCGCAGTGCTAGTGCTGCTGCTTTGCAGTAAGGAGACTGTGGAAGATTGTGGGTTCGCTTCCCGGTTCCTCCCTGTGTGGATAGTGCTTGGAGTACTGAGAAAAGCGCTATATAAATGTAATGAATTGTTATTATTATTATATCTTAACAGCATTATAGGCCCCCCAGGCAAAGCAGTGGCCCTACACAACCATTCAGCACGTCACAGCATACATGGATTAGCATGGGGCCCCTATGCTCGTGGGTAACTGCCCGGCATGCCCATGTGTTAAGATTGCCCTGACGGGGAGTCTGTTGAATGATGTGTGGTTACAGTTATTGAAAGTAATGAATAGTTTTGTGTTTTTTTTTAAAGCCGACCCTCCTACTTCCTTAATTACAGTGGCTGTCGAAGTCCATAAACACCCGAACACAGTCACCGTTCTACTGAGATGATCGGGTCATTTTCAAAATAAAACACCCTGCAGACTCCGACAGTCAATACAATGGAAATAAAACGTTTTTTATTCTGTGTGTGGCCTGGTGGTTGGGTACCGCTGCTCTAATCGACTTGACCCAATGCTGACGAGAAAGACTCCGGCCGGCCCCTGTGACACACACACACACACCTGGGCGGTTTGGATTTCAAAACAGATGGAAGACCACTTTCATTTTATAGAAAAACACAGCTGAAAGCAAAACTTCTCTTCTCATTTAAATGCCACTTTTAATGCGGAGTCCCGCGATTCTCAAGTTCACATACCACACGTTACTAAGCCCCTACTTTTAGGAGACTTGTCGCCAATGAGCGATTACTGGTAACGCAATTTATGTTGTACTTTAGTCTTAAGGCTGTACTTCTTCCACTGGGAAATGCTATTTTAATTGGAAAATGGTTTAACGTTACAGATTGCATGACCTTTATAATGATATTCTAATTTATACTTTCTTATTTCTTCTTCTTTCAGCTGCTCCTATACAGGGGTCGTCACATTGGACGATCAGTCTCCATATCATTTTTTGTCACACAGACTGCATTCATGTCCTCCTTCACCACATTCTTAAACTTTCTCTTTGAACTTCCTCTTGCCCGGTGGTTCCATCCTCACTGTTCTTTTCCTGATGTACCCCTCATCTCTCCTCTGCACGTGTCCACACTATCTCAATCTCTCCTCTCACTTGGTCACCAAACTGTCATACCTGTGTACCCTCATTACTCCAAGTGAAAATTGTGGCATCTTCAACTTCTCCACCTCCAGCTCTGCCTCCCTTCTTTTTGACTTCAACTGATACAACAGAGCTGGTCTCACTACCATTTTATAGACCTTCCCTTTCCCTCTTGCAGGTACTCTCCTATCACAAATCACTCCTGCCACCCTTCTCCACCCAGTCCACCCTGTCTGCACGCTCTTCCTCACCTCTGTGCTGCACTCTTCATTGCTTTGGACTGTTGAACCCAAGTGTTTAAACTCATCTACCTTCACCACCTCTGCTCCTTGCAGTGGCACCCTTCCCTCTCCTTCATGCACATGTACTCCGTCTTCCTCCTCATGACTCTCGTTCCCCTAATCTGCAGTGCATACCTCCACCTCACCAGGTTCATCTCAACCTGCTGTCTGCTCTCACTACAGATCACAATGTCATCCTCGAATATCACAGTCCATGGAGACTCCTGTCTAATCTCATCTGTCAACGTGTCCATCACCACTGCATACAGGAAAGAGCTCAGAGCTGATCCTTGATGTAGTCCCACTGTCACCTTGGAGCAGGCTGTCATTACTGCACACCTCGTCACAGTCACAGGGTCTTCATGCGTATTATGCACCATCCTCACATACTTCTTTGCTACTCCCGACTTCATCATACAGCACCACGACTTCTCTCTTGGCAACCCATCATACGCTTTCTCCAAGTCCACAAACACCCAATGCAATTCATTCTGACCTTCTCTACACCCGTAAAGCAAATTCTCTCTTCTGCAGGACTCTTTCCTGCCATGAAACCACATTGCTGCTCACAGATCCCCACCTCTCCTCTCAGTTTAGCATCCATCACTCATCCCCATATCTTCACGGTGTGGCTCATCAACTTTATACCCCTGTAGTTAGTGCAGCTCAGCACATCTCCCTTATTCCTGAAATTGGTACTACTAATTTATTTTTTGTGTGTTTAAATTTAGGATGACATTGTGGAACAACGAAATGCACTGCAGCTTCACAGATCCGGTGCCTGAATGCCAGCTGTGTCAAGTGTGCAAATTCTCTCAAGTGTCTACACAAGCTTTGCTCCAGGTACACCTTTTGTTGTTTTTTTAGGTTAACTTGAGTTTGAGATACGCTGACCTGTGGGAGTGTGCATGAGGGGGTCCTACCATGGACTGGAGCCCCTCGATGTGCCCGGTGGTGCCAGTTAAAGCTCCAGCACACAGGAACTGGAAGAAGTGGGTTTTGAAAATACTACTTAAGATAGTGAACAAAAAGAGAGTCAGCAGTACGTTAGAGCAGCGCTCCACAAACTGTGGGTCAAGGGGGGCTGAGGAATAAGTTGTTAAGATTTGAAAATTCTAGGAGTTGAAAGTAATCGTTTTGAGGGATAGGAGGACCTGAAATTCCTAGAAAGTTAGAACAAACTACCCTTTAAACTCCTTTCTCAGTAGCATCGCCTCACTTTACTCCTCAGAGGAATATTATTTATATATATATATATATATATATATATATATACATATACACACACATACATATTATAATATATATACACACATACAGTGCATCCGCAAAGTATTCACAGCGCATCACTTTCTCCACATTTTGTTATGTTACAGCCTTATTCCAAAATGGATTCAATTCATTTTTTTCCTCAGAATTCTACACACAACACCCCATAATGACAATGTGAAAAAACTTTACTTGAGGTTTTTGCAAATTTATTGAAAATAAACAAACTGAGAAAGCACATGTACACAAGTATTCACAGCCTTTGCCATGAAGCTCAAAATTGAGCTCAGGATCCATCCTGTTTCCCCTGATCTTCCTTGAGATGTTTCTGCAGCTTCATTGGAGTCCACCTGTGGTAAATTCAGTTGATTGGACATGATTTGGAAAGGCACACACCTGTCTATAGAAGGTCCCACAGTTGACAGTTCATGTCAGAGCACAAACCAAGCATGAAGTCAAAGGAATTGTCTGTAGACCTCCGAGACAGGATTGTCTCGAGGCACATATCTGGGGAAGGTTACAGAAAAATTTCTGCTGCTTTGAAGGTCCCAGTGAGCACAATGGCCTCCATCATCATCCGTAAGTGGAAGAAGTTCGAAACCACCAGGACTCTTCCTAGAGCTGGCCGGCCATCTAAACTGAGCAATCGGGGGAGAAGGGCCTTAGTCAGGGAGGTGACCAAGAACCCGATGGTCACTCTGTCAGAGCTCCAGAGGTCCTCTGTGGAGAGAGGAGAACCTTCCAGAAGGACAACCATCTCTGCAGCAATCCACCAATCAGGCCTGTATGGTAGAGTGGCCAGACGGAAGCCACTCCTTAGTAAAAGGCGCATGGCAGCCCACCTGGAGTTTGACAAAAGGCACCTGAAGGACTCTCAGACCATGAGAAAGAAAATTCTCTGGTCTGATGAGACAAAGATTGAGCTCTTTGGTGTGAATGCCAGGCGTCACGTTTGGAGGAAACCTGGCATCGCTCATCACCAGGCCAATACCATCCCTACAGTGAAGCATGGTGGTGGCAGCATCATGCTGTGGGGATGTTTTTCAGCAGCAGGGACTGGGAGACTAGTCAGGATAAAGGGAAAGATGACTGCAGCAATGTACAGAGACATCCTGGATGAAAACCTGCTCCAGAGCGCTCTTGACCTCAGACTGGGGCGACGGTTCATCTTTCAGCAGGACAACGACCCTAAGCACACAGTCAAGATATCAAAGGAGTGGCTTCAGGACAACTCTGTGAATGTCCTTGAGTGGCCCAGCCAGAGCCCAGACTTGAATCCGATCGAACATCTCTGGAGAGATCTTAAAATGGCTGTGCACCGACGCTTCCCATCCAACCTGATGGAGCTTGAGAGGTGCTGCAAAGAGGAATCGGCGACACTGGCCAAGGATAGGTGTGCCAAGGTTGTGGCATCATATTCAACAAGACTTGAGGCTGGAATTGCTGCCAAAGGGGCATCGACAAAGTATTGAGCAAAGGCTGTGAATACTTATGGACATGGGATTTCTCAGTTTTTTTTATTTTTAATAAATTTGCAAAAACCTCAAGTAAACTTTTTTCACGTTGTCATTATGGGGTGTTGTGTGTAGAATTCTGAGGAAAAAAATTAATTTAATCCACTTTGGAATAAGGCTGTAACATAACAAAATGTGGAGAAAGTGATGAAGCGCTGGGAATACTTTCTGGATGCACTGTATACACACACACACACACACACACACACACACAGAGACAGACAGAGTGTATACATACACATTAATACACTAAAAGTCAACATTTAGAATACTTCAGTTTTTCTTCAGACTTAATCAGCCGAAAAGCAATGAATGACCTACAATGGTGAACATTTGTCAAAAGTAAATTTTTTGTTGATTTGCTATATTAAACCATTGCTTAGTGTTCTTTTTAAAAAAAAAAAAAAAAAGTTAGTTTTTGGAAAAATATTCAGCCCTGGGAGAAAACAAAAAAAAAAAAATATCCCTAAAAGAGTTAAAGCAGAGTTGATAGGCTGTTACTACAACCTCTGAAGTACAACTTGGACAATATGAAACTGTAGAATGGCAAGAAAACTAGCAATTAACAAATGGAGAGAAAATGAAAATGGCATTATTACCATTAGAAGAGTAGGCCTTTCATTTTGAGAAATTGCAAAAAATATCCAAGTGTTGGCGAGTCCAGTGGTGTCCTAAACAATCCAACTGGCAAACGGAAGAAACTCTGATAGGAAGAGAGCCGACAGAGCCAAAGTCACAAGACAATCAGAAGACAAGTTTCTGAGGGTCACCAGCTTGCGTGATAAGCTCTTGTGTTGTAAGGTGCCTAACAGTGCAGGTCGGCAAAAAGCAAAGGACGTCCTGTGAAGAGGAGACTTTGTGCTGCAGGTTTGACAGGGCAAGTGGCAGGAAGAAAGCCATTCCTTAAAGGACACAATACCGGCTGTGGACCACTGCAGACTGTCAAACACGGAGGAGGTGGTGTGAGGGTCTGAGGTTCTTTTGCTGGATGCCAAGTTGGGGACTGTCACTCCGAATCACAAGGGATGAAACAGTGTGGCTGTTCTATCTGTAGTAGGTGCAGGCTACTTTGATGAATCAAAACTTTGAATACAATTTGGTACACTTAATGATTTCTTGACTCATTTGTATTATTTCACATTGTTTAAAATTGTCCAAGTAATACTTTAGAGGGTGTAATAACAGCAGATTATAGATAAATATATACTGTATACACACACACCCACCCACAACACACTTGTGACATCAGTGCCACCTGAGAACCTGTTCTCTTCAGCAGGAAACGGCCCGTTTGAAGCAAGATGAGGTCACTGTTCAACGTTTCAGTTAAGCAGGAACAAATACGATTTTATTTCTGATTATTTGGAATCTTGAACCGAAATCGCTCTGGGGGTTCAGTGGGAATTATCTCACACAAGTCAGTTAACAGTAAACAGTTTTATGTCTGGTGTGTACATTTTTAAACCCAGTATTTCAGTTTTACTGTTTAGTAATGTCTTATGTTACACAATGTCTGACAAAATAATCGCATATTGAAATCATCAGGTTTCACATAAAAAGCCCAAGAAAATCTCTTCACCGGAGGTAACCTGCGAGTGATCTTTAACTGTCAAGTGCAAAGTAAAGGCTCGTTGGCTGCAGTTTCCCAGCTGAATGGTACCTAATTGGCTATTATTTAAACGAAAGCAAATACTCTGCTCGGCGTGTTAAATGTAAAAGATGCAGTTTTTCCCTTTGTGCACAATGAAAGAAGATCCGCGTCTATCGTCTTGAACGCAACACGATCCTTTATTAAGCGGGTGCTCTTAAAAAGCAGTCCAACTCTGAAAAGCGACTCGGCCGCGTTAGATTCGTCTTGTACGGCGTCTACCAAAGAGCCACTGAACGCCCCCTACCTTCCTACACGGACTTTGATCCGCGCTACCTTTGAATGGAGTCACGCCTGCAGCGGTGTGTCTGCAAAGCGGCCATCGACCTTCTTTTATGCGCCCACCTCTTACGCCACTTGTTGCATTTTCGGCAAACTACGCTTTACACTCACCTGCTCTTAGGATCCCACATTGTGCAACTCAAATTAAACGTAACTAACGCCGGGAGGGTCGCTCGCTAACAACGCTCGGTCGGCATTAATCGCTACTGCCAACTGTTGCGCTCGACTCTTTCCGTGAATTACCGCACCCTAAAATGCCCAACCCGAGGCCTTTCGCACATTGCACAGTTAAAACAGACAAACCGCGCCCACTTTCGTACACATACGGAATACTCGGCTTTCTAGGGCTAATATGTCCCCGAATCGGGTTAGAAACCCACCCACATATAAATTCGAGCCCCGACCACCCCTGTCCTACTCTAAACCGATAACGGTCTGTCCGGTTAAGTCTCATTCCCCGCCACAGACCCAAGCGCTCAGAGTAAAAAGGATACTGAAGACGGTCCGCTCCCAGGGCTCGAGCATGTAGAGCGCGGTGATCAGTAGGTACTGGTAGTACAGCCATGACATCTGCTTCCAAGCCGAACGCAACCCCATGATCGCAACTTTCAGCGTCGTTGTCTTCCTCAAGCACCAAGTTCCCGTGCTTGCGTTGAGCTCAGGCGCTTCCGTCTTACCACTCTTTTAGCCAATCAGTTGCACGATGTAGGATGTCGGCTCTTTAAACAGCCGCCTCTAGAGGCGGATCGGCCACGCCTTTGTGTATATGTCTGCGCATGCGCTTGAGTCTCCACGTAACGGAAGAGCAATGCTCCGGAAACGTGGACTGACTTAATGCCCGCCCTTACAATAGGAAACAATCCCGCCTTACGAGTGTATGATTAGCGCTGTGATACAAATGCACAGCTAAGACAGGCGCCGGTATTTATTTAATAGCTCGGAGTTTCAGTTCGATGTGGGGGCAGCACAGTTTAATTTGAAAACTACTGCCGAGTTCAGATATTATATAGGCTCCACTCACATCGGAGGAAGTACCTGGCACACTGTCACCTTCCTCCAGATAGTTTGTGTTAGTCTGCCTGGGATATTCTGTCGCTTTTCTAAACACCACACAGACGGAGTAGGTGGGGATGGCGGGGATTGAGAGCCAACGTGAGAGGAACCGCCTGTGGCCGGGGTGGGAGCAGCACAGGTGACCTCAGTGACCTCGCTGGATTGTATGAGGACACCGCAATGACAAGGTCAGGCGACAGAAACGACACCGGCGTTCTCGGGCGAAGCTGCAACCACAGATCATTATAGGCAGAGATTTAGACAGGCTTGTAAATAAATATGCAGTGGAAATAGAAAAGAATCCCCCCTTCGAAATATTCCCTTTTTTTTTTTTGCTTTACAGCCTTAAATGTGAACACACAAACTAATATTTCTTCCCAGCGTTACTTACTCAATGCCATCTCTAACATCCAAGTGAAAGATATCACATCTACAGTTCAGAAGAATAATAAAAAATCAAAAACAAGACCTACTGAGATGAATAAAGGATCACCCCTCAATGTCATTTTGTTGACCCCCCTTTTACTTTAATGACAGCCCTGAGTCTGTTGATTCTTCTCTGTCAGCTTTGCACACCTAGATATTCGCCCCCCACTCTTCTTTACAGTTTAACTGTTCAAGTTCGCTCACATTGGATGGTGAGCATTGCTGGTCTGCTATCTTCAGATCTTTCCACAGATTTTCAGTGTGATTTAGGTCTGGGCTCTGACTGGCCACACCAGGACTTCACTTTTTTCTCCTTCAGCCACTGAATTTTGCGGTGTGCTTCGGGTTGTTGCTGTGTTGAAAGGTGAACATTCTGCCCATCTTCAACTTTCTGGATGAGGGTGGCAGGTTTTCCTCAAGAATTTGATGGTATTTTGCCCCATCCAATTTTCCTTCTATCTTAACTAGAGTCCCAGGCCCCCCATGACGGGATGCTGCCCCCTCCGTGCTTTACTGTAGGTATGGTGTGTTGTGGATGGTGAGCTGCATTGGTGGACCGTTTGGCATTGAGGCCAAATAGTTTAATTTTGGTCACCATAAGACCTTTTTCCACTTGGCATCAGAATCTTCAAGGTGCATTCTGGGAAAGCTCAAACGAGCCTGAATGTGGCCTTTCTTGAGAAGTGTGACCCTCCTGAACAAGCCACAATTGTGGAGGAGCACTTGTGATATTGTTGTCACATGCACACCATTAACGACCACTCTGTGCCATCAAATCCTGGAACTCCTTCAAAGTGGCCATTGGCCTCTTGGTGGCCTCTCTTCCCAGTTTCCTCCTTGCTCTTCCATCCAGTTTGGAGGGTCCTAGTAGTACCAAACACTTCTTTATGATGGACTTTACTGGGCTCCTTGGGATTGATAAAGCCTTTGAGATGTTTGTGTCTCCATCTCCTGTCTTATGTCCGTCCACAACTCTATCCCAGAGATCTTCTGAAAGTGGCCTGCCACCCATAGTCAGTTGTGTGCTGTCAGTGGCACCACAAAGGAAGGGAATGAATGGACCAGGAACAGCTTCACCAATCACACTCATTACAACTGATCACAGGTGGGAGGAAGCCAGTAACCGCAATGGGAATGATGGGCACTGACACCTGATTGCATTTGGGGGGGGGGGTCCTTTATTAATCTCAGGATTCTTGTTTTTGATTTTTAAAAAATTTTCTGAACTGTAGCTGTGAGATCTTTCACTTGGATGATAGATATTGCATTGAGTAAGTAAAGCTGGGAAGAAATATGAGTTTGTGTGTTCACATTTAAGGCTGTAAAGCAAAAAAAAAAATGGGAATATTTCAAATGGGGGGATTCTTTACTATACACACTGTAGATAGGACTTTATTTGTCCCCAGGGGCTAATTTGGTACTTTTCAGAAGCTCTTTAAATATATACATAAATAGGTAGATAGATGAATATACTGTATACATACATATATATACACACACACTAGGGGCCTTCACCCCCTGCTTGCTTTGCTCGCCAACCCCCCGGTCTGTGCTGAGTGCCAACCATTTCACGTCTCTGCCACTCGCGTTTATGGATTTCACTTTCACCAAACAAATCTTTTAATTCTCATGGATACGCCTCTTCCACTACTTCTCCCTGATTGCGACACAAATTAAACGATCTACAAGTCTCCGACTTAAAGTTTAAATCCGAATAATATATTTGATCTCTTTTCACTGTTCCATTATTTCACCGAGTAATAAATTCCGTTTGTTTGCGCTAATGTGATCTTTACTATCCTTTTATTGAGACTTTCAAATTTTCGTACTTCCATTATCTCTAACCTGCTCTGCATGTGTATCACGCCAGCGTTTTTGAATTCTTTACAACGTTCTACTTTGTCTTCTACTCTTTGTCTTTTATTTCCGTGGTTAAATCTCTTGGCACAAACTCTCCTCTCGCGGGATGTGAAAATGTCTCTCTGAGAAAGTCACGTCTCGTCCCAGGATTTTTTTATTATATATATATATATATATATATATATATATATATATATATATATAAACTCTTTAGTCTGAACACACACCTGAAGGATTATAAAGCAAGAAAATTCAAAAGAAACAAAACTTGTGACTTGGTGGTCCCAGTCCCAGTGAGGTGCCATACTGGCGTATTGCTGTTGGTATAAAGGAGCCCCAGTAGCGTTTCTTGCTTTATCAATAAATAACATTTTACATTTAAAAGCTCTTCAAGAGTGGGGTGTTAGCCATTATGGATGTAATGATTCCATCTTTGCCTGAAGAAGAGGCCCGAGTCGCCTTGAAAGTCTGCATATTGTAATCTTTCTAGTGAGCCAATCAAAGGGGTCATTTTGCTTATGAAGCTCTTTAAATAAATAAAAATACATAATATATATAAACGCATAGCCAATGGTCTGAATACACACCAGAAGGAGTAAAAAACAGAAACCTCGGAGCTGACAGTCCCAGTGAGGCACTAGGAGCCCCCTTAGCGTTTCTCGACAGACTTGTGCTGAATGTCCTCCATGTTGGTGCGTCACAGAGAGGATGTGCAGCGTTGTTCATGATGGCACTCGGTTTTGTCTTCTCGTTCGTTACAACTTGCCTGGGGTCCAGAGTGCATCCCGTAAGTGGGCCTCCCCTTTCCATTAGCTTGTTGATCCGGTGGGCTTCTCTTGAAGTGACGCTCCCAGCCCAGCACACTTCACTCACCGTTACAGAGTTGTACAGTAGAAGATGTGAAGGCTGTCACTTACCCCATTAAAGGAGGGCACTCACCCTGCTCTGCCTTTTCTTATACTAGTATAGCTCCTCTGTTATGAGACCAGTCGGACCTGTCATTGATGTGGACCCTCCCAAGTACTTGTAGGTGCGCACCACCTGTACATCCACACCCCAAATAGTGACAGGATGTTGAGGCTCTTTGGGGCGGTGACAGTGTCAGGGTGGTCTTCATTTGTGCAGCCGGTGACATGAGCACGTCATCATGGGTGTTGAACACGTACCTCTCTGTTAGGTGGCACAGCACAGATGTTGAATGCTGCGTCGTGAGATGGCACAGCAGGGCCGTCCTGTCCTGTGGGGCATATTTGACTCAACAATTGAAGAGCAGGAGGTCCCAATTGAAGTTCCGATCACATGACAACTTAGCACGTGCTGCTTGAAAACAACCATTTACTTCTGAAATTAAAGAAATGCTGCGGTGGGCTGGCGCCCTGCCCGGTGGTTTGTTCCTGCCTTGTGCCCTGTGTTGGCTGGGACTGGCTCCAGCAGACCCCCGTGACCCTGTGTTCGGATTGGTTGGAAAATGGATGTATGGATTAAAGACATGCCGGTAGTATACCATTTCAAAAATGTTTTCATTTTGGTATTTTTGAAGTGCTGTTCTACAGGTGCTGCTGCAGTGGGACTTCTGAATTTCCCTGTGAGATTAATAAAGTTTATGTAATCTAATCGAAACACTTCATGCCTGCGTGTTGATCTGTCCATTTTAAATGAGCAGAGGAGCCTCCTTGTGTCTCTTGGCCATTTTCCGTCATTGAACTGATGCTGGAAACACAGGTCCAGGTCTCAGCTCCATTGCTACTCTGTAACACCTCAGTGATCGGCTTCATGCGTCACACGTCTCCTCACTTCGGGTCAGTGGCAACAGAACACAATCTGCTACACTACTTCTCAGCTGCATGAGCTCCGCTGAGCCTTAACTTCACCGGGGTCTGCACAGCCAGGCCACCGGACCTTAGCAGACAAGAGAAGAATTGGTAGAGCTACAGAAGTAGCAGCCCCTCAGTTGTCTTCCTCTCCGTACCGACGCTGCAAACGGCAGTCCAGATCCTGGATCTCGGCCTCGAGACTCTCCAGCAACGCCTTCCAAGTGTCAAGCAGGTCCATCGTGGTCTCTGTGGTGACAGGCACTTGCTAGAATCAAATGATACGTCTCATCTTCCTCCCAGCTTTGACACCAACGTAGTGCCGAGTCTCAGATGGATCCTCTGCTCTTTGAGGTGGCTCACTCTATTTAAAAGGCCTGCTTGCTGCTGCAGCACCAAGACACGGAACTCGGTTTGTGACTCTGCAGGTTTGGCATTTTTATAGGCGCCCCAGCCGCCGACTCTGAAGCTGATCATCTGCATGATGGAACACCACTTCACATTGTGGGCCGTTGTTACAAAAATACAATGTGATGCACAAATACCATTACAAGGATAAAATCAATTAAAAAAGTAAATTGAGCTTCAGTACTTCACAACAGACTTTTATGCCTTTGCATTTTTCACTCCTTCTGATGTATTAACATGAAGAGTAAATTCTGTTTCAAATTGAGTAAGATGGCATCACTGACATTTAGGAATGTGGAATGGACCATAAATATTATGTAAGTTTTAGGATTTTATCTAAGATTCAATTAATGTACAGGCGTAGGCCAAACGTTCTGAGAAGGACCCAAGTGTTGGTGGTCACCAAGTTTGCTGCTTCAGTGTTTTCAGATCTTTGTGTCAGATGTTTCTCTGGTGTACTGAAGTAGAATGACAAGAAGTTCAGAAGTTTCAAAGGCTTTTATTGACAATGACATGAAGTTTATTTGCAGTGTAGGCCCTTCTTTCTTTATCAAGACCTCTGCAATTCACCCTGGCAGGCTGGCAATCAACTTGTGGGCCAAATCCGAACTGAGGGCACCTGCCCATTCTTGTATAATCAGTGCTTGGAGTTTGTCAGAATTGGTGGGTTTTTGTTTGTCCACCTGCCTCTTGACCACAAGTTCTCAATGGAATTAAAGGTCTGAGGAGATTCCTGGCCATGGACCCCAAATGTCGATGTTTTGCTCTCCAAGCCACTCAGTTCTCACTTTGGCTTTATGGCCCGGTGCTCCGTCATGTTGGTCACCAAATTGTTGTTGGATGGTTGGCAGGAGTTGCCCTTGGTTGATGTCGTGGTCCCATTCTTTATTCACGAAGACCAAGGAGCGGCTGCTGCTTCACCACCTGAGGCCACAGGTTCAACACGCCCTCGACCCTCTGCAGTTTGCATATCAGGAGAAGGTGGGAGCGGAGGATGCCATCATCTATATGCTACACCGATCCCTCTCCCACTTGGACAGAGGCAGTGGTGCTGTAAGAATTATGTTTCTGAACTTCTCTAGCGCCTTCAACACCATCCAACCTCTGGTCCTTGGGGACAAGCTGACAGAGATGGGAGTAGAGTCATACCTGGTGACATGGATCGTGGACTATCTTACAAATAGACCTCAGTATGTGCGTCTTGGGAACTGCAGGTCTGACATTGTGGTCAGCAGCACAGGAGCGCCACAAGGGACTGTACTTTCTCCGGTCCTGTTCAGCCTATATACATCAGACTTCCAACACAACTCGGAGTCCTGCCACGTGCAAAAGTTCACTGATGACACTGCTATCGTGGGCTGCATCAGGAATGGGCAGGAGGAGAAATATAGGAACCTCATCAAGGACTTTGTTAGATGGTGCGACTCAAACCACCTACACCTGAACACCAGCAAAACCAAAGAGCTGGTGGTGGATTTTAGGAGGACCAGACCCCTCATAGACCCCGTGATCATCAGAGGTGACTGTGTGCAGATGGTGCAGACCCATAAATACCTGGGAGTGCAGCTGGATGATAAATTGGACTGGACTGTCAATACTGATGCTCTGTGTAAGAAAGGACAGGCTGGCGTCCTTCAACATCTGCAATGAGATGCTGCAGATGTTCAATCAGACGGTTGTGGCGAACACCCTCTTCTACGCGGTGGTGTGCTGGGGAGGCAGCATTAAGAAGAGGGATACCTCACGCTTGGACAAACTGGTGAGGAAGGCAGGCTCTATTGTAGGCACGGAGCTGGACAGTTTGACATCTGTGGCAGAGTGACGGGCGCTGAGCAGACTCCTGTCAATCATGGAGAATCCACTGCATCCACTGAACAGGATCATCTCCAGACAGAGGAGCAGCTTCAGCGACAGACTGCTGTCACCGTCCTGCTCACTGACAGACTGAGGAGATCGTTCCTCCACCACACTATGTGACTCTTCAATTCCGCCGGGGGGGTAAACGTTAACATTATATAAAGTTACTGTCTGTTATACCTGCATTGTTATCACTCTTTAATATTGTTATCATCAGTATGTTGCTGCTGGAGTATGGGAATTTCCCCTTGTGATTAATAAAGTATCTATCTATCTGTAATATATTGCCTTTCTATCTATCTGTCTATCTTTTGTTGTTCTTGGATTGTTTGATTTATAGATATTGTTGTACAGTAGCCTTGGGTACCTTGAAAGGTGCTTTTAAATAAAATGTATTAGTAATATTACTGCAACAAAGAAAAGTCATCCATTACTGAGAACACTTCTACTGCTGATAATAAAAACTACAAGCTCTGTGCAAGTAATGCAGTGTATTGAGGAAGAAGAACGGAGAGAAGAAGAAAGAATAAAAAAAGCTGAAGCGCTTGACCTGGGCACACATCTCCAGGGCAGCTTGTCATCTGTGCCACTTTTCAATTTATTTTAAATCTGAACACGTTCCCTTGACAGCGGTCATATCTGCAGGTCCCGTTTAGCCACTGCAGAAAGCGCTGGGGTGGGCCTTCATGTTTCTAGGCCAAAAAAGACCGTCAAGGTTAGTGATCTTTACTAATACAAAAAGCTAAACTTTCAAAATAAAAACCAAAGGCTCAGATAGTTTTAAAACAACACGCTCACATATTTCATTAAAAATCAGCATCTTTGTTATTACAGTCAATGCAAACAGTAAAGAGTCTCAAGGCAGGCAGGAAAACATTTGCACTGAATGTGAGGGGGTCCATACAGGTGCTGTCGATGGCGTAAAGCCCACCCTACCATCTATAAAATAATAAACTTCCATTTGTCACATTTCAGTAGGTGATGTGGATTTTCTTTTTAACAAACGTCAGCCTCCGTCCCTTTGTTTTGCTCACCCTGCCCTTCCCACATCCGCCAGACGGACTCGGAGGTTCGCTCGCTCAACGCCACCAAAAACGAACCATAAAAACGCACACCTTCTGGATGTTTCCATTTAAACACAACTCCCAGATGTCACCATTTTAAAGTGGTCTGCTTTACCGGCACATTCATGCCAACATTCTCATCAACAGTAGGCGACTCCTGCATGACTGCCACTGGCCCTCCACCTCCACAACGTGATGTAGGGGGCGCTAAAGAGATTCGAGATCTTTCCTGTATCCTTTAAATCAATAAAGTGTAATCAGCTCAGCCTGGCGGATGGTGAAGCCCCTCTTTAATATTTTTTGGGCACTTTCTTTTGGAACACAAAACAAGAATTTGGTTTCCCCCCCCCCCCTCAAAGTGTGTAGCGGGCGCTACAAACAAACATCAGGACCAAATCAGGAGACGCGGTGCTTTGTCACTCATTCAGTAGTGCAAAGATGTAGTGAGGGTCCATTCACACTTTAATGTTCTTAAAAGGGTCAATGGCTTCAACCTTTAAAAGTAATTCTGCAAGTCCATTAAAACAAATTCGGTCGAGTCCGCAGGCCGTACAAACGAGTCTAACTTACACTCCAAAAGTGTTAACGGGTACCAAAAAGCTCCTGCCAGCGTTGCACCTCATAATAAAAGGACGACTTACAGAAGTGAATGAAAGAGTCTGAAAGGAACAAGCGGCGGCGCTCAGGTCTTACAGGTCAGCAGTGACTGGCGAGGATGTTAAAGAAGTGATAAACCTCGTCTTTGTCGAAGACGGCCACCTCTGTGGAGCACTCGGAGCATTTCACAGGATGGTACTGCTCTTCATGCTGCGCCTCGTTCTCTTCACCCGATTTCCTGACTTTGTTCTTCCTCCTCCTTCTTTCTTTAGGCATCTTGTATTTTAAGAGCTCGTCTTTATTTACAGTGCAGTTCATCACAAACATGGCTCTGTACTGCGTTCTGTACTTTTCGTGCCTATTTGTGAAATAAAAAGCAGATAGCAGTGAAAAAAAACATGTTGGTGAGCCCTCTACAGCACTAACATTGGGGGTGCAAAATATACACCCCTAAACTGCCACCAAAATGGCGCTACTGCGGCCACAAGTGTCACAGCACATTCAAATGGTCAGTCTGTCACTTCATAATCCGCTTAGTCCTGAGCAGGGTGTACTGGAGCCTATCACAGGCAGCATAGGGTACAAGGCAGGGACAAACCCTGGACAGGGCGCCAGTCCACCACAGGGCAAACACACACACACTTGGGCCAATTTAGTGATGCCAATCCACTTAACTGGCATGTCTTTGGACTGTGGTAGGATACTGGAGCACCCGGAGGAAACCCACGCAGACACGGGGAGCACATGGGACACGAACCCTGGTCACTTTACAACAAGGCAGCAGCGTTACCACTGTGCCACCAGGCCACCCACATTCAATTTGGATTATTTTTTTTTTTTTTTAATATTATTTTAGAAATAAACTGGTTATTTCAACGCTGTTGAGGAAATGATCTTTACCATCCTGCTCATGTTGTAGGTGCCGCAGTACATCGAAACCCCAAGCAACTTACCAGGGTATTAAAATACACCAGAAACTCATCTTATGCACAGGATACATTTTTAAGCACTGCCAATACCGGAAATGTCCCTAAACCACAGCTTCTTAACCTATGGGTCGAGACTTTTTAGTTTCTTTTTATGGGTTATGATTTTTTATTTTCTTATACTATGCCACCCTTTGGGTCCCACAGGTTCGTGACTTTCTGTTGTATTTGATGTGAAAGGGTTGTGAACAATCACAAAGTGTCTCACGTCAGGTCGCCACATGCAGTTTAAGCAACTGAAACTGGTCAGCTATGACTATAAACATCAGTAACTTCAAATTCAAAACACAATCAATAGCTTGGAGTACAATGTACATGTACACACACAGTACCGTTAATTGGGGGCCACTCAGGTTTCCAAGCATAAACCTACAGATAATAAATAATTACAATAATTCTTTGTATTTATATAGCGCTTTTCTCACTACTGAAAGCGCTCAGCAATTGCAGGTTAAGGGCCTTGCTCAAGGGCCCAACAGAGCAGAGTCCCTATTGGCATTTAGAGGATTCGAACTGGCAACCTTCTGATTGCCAGTGCAGATCCCTAGCCTCAGAGCCACCACTCCGCAGATGAGGAAGACGTCCCACCTTGTACAAGTTCAATAACGCCACTCCAGAAATGGCCTGGACTGAGAAAAGGGCAGAGCGACTGTAATGCAGGCGGCACGGTGGTGCAGTGGGTAGCGCTGCTGCCTCGCAGTTGGGAGATCTGGGGACCTGGGTTCGCTTCCCGGGTCCTCCCTGCGTGGAGTTTGCATGTTCTCCCCGTGTCTGCGTGGGTTTCCTCCCACAGTCCAAAGACATGCAGGTTAGGTGGATTGGCGATTCTAAATTGGCCCTAGTGTGTGCTTGGTGTGTGGGTGTGTTTGTGTGTGTCCTGCGGTGGGTTGGCACCCTGCCCAGGATTGTTTCCTGCCTTGTGCCCTGTGTTGGCTGGGATTGGCTCCAGCAGACCCCCGTGACCCTGTGTTCGGATTCAGCGGGTTGGAAAATGGATGGATGGATGGACTGTAATGCAGGAGCAGATCTCGCTTCTTCCTTCTCAGACTGACCTGCAAATCCCCTTAAATGAAAGTCTGAGTGTGTACTTTAATCAGGCCTGAACTGCTCAATTTGTAATTTTAAACTGTGGAGCAGAGAGGTCAATCAAGGAAAAATGGCTCTTTGACACCAGCATCATGGAGGGCACTGTATATATGCTAGGAAGCCTAAAGCAAGAGTACTTTTAACAGGAGAAAAACATGGAGGTTGGCGTTTTGAGCCTTACCTTTGACAGTCAATGCACAAGGTCGTCATACAAGCTGGGCAGTTGAGAACGGCATCACTGCTGGGAAGCGGCCGAGACCTTTTCTGCTTCTGATTTTTGACTGGGGACTTGTTTTGCACTCTGTACCTGGTAAGGAATATCACAACATATTAATTCCTATTTACCACAAAGAAACCTTCTCAAGAATTACAACTTGTGAAAGGCAGCCATGACAGACACGTGGCAAGAATAAGCAAAGGAGGTTGGGGGGGTTTACTGGCAATGTGTCTTTTACTGTAATCATTTTTTTTTATTTAAACATTCACCATATTTTTTTGATCACACCTCGTAAACACATACAGGCACACACCATAGCAGCCCCACAATCCCAGACTCTCCAAGCACCATCCGCAAAGTGCCACCGGGCACACGGCCATAGGCCTTTCCCAAGTTCGCAAAACTCCGGCAGAAAGAATAGCAAACTCCTAAGGCCGCTGAGCTGTCGGTAGAAGACCTTCGAGTTGATCTGCTGTTCCACAAGGATGGAAACTAAAATTTGGACCCAGGGACGCGGTAATCCAGACTGTTGTCAAAATGACTTCATCGTGTTCACAGGACGTATGAATCTGTCTTTAGAGGGCTGCATCAGTACACAGAAGGTGCATTTCCTAAATGATCATATAGAACATTAGAACACTCTGGACGAGAACAGGCCATTCAGCCCAACAAAGCTCGCCAGTCCTATCCACTTATATCTTGTCGAGTTTTGAAAGTCCCCAGCGTCGTACTGTCCACCACACTACTTGGTCGCTTATTCCAAGTGTTTATCGTTCTTTGTGTAAAGAAAAACTTCCTAATGTTTGTGCAAAATTCACCCTTCACAAGTTTCCAACTGTGTCCCCGTGTTCTTGTTGAACTCATTGTAAAATAACAGTCTCGATCTACTGTACTAATTCCCTTCATCATTTTAAACACTTCAGTCATGTCACCTCTTAATCTTCTTTTCCTTTAACTGTAAAGGCTCAGCTCTTTTAATCTTTCCTCATAACTCATCCCCTGTAGCCCTGAATCAGCCTAGTCGCTCTTCTCTGGACCTTCTCTAGTGCTGCTATGTCCTTTTAGTAGCCTGAAGACCCAAACTGCAACTGCCCAAACCCTAAATCTGAAGCAGAACCTTCTGTGACTTGTACTCCACACATCAAGGCGCTATATAACCTGACATTCTGTTAGCCTTCTTAATGGCTTCTGAACACTGACTGACAGTCGATAGCTTAGAGTCCACTATGACTCCTTAATCCTTCTCCTAAGGTGGACTCTCGATTTTCCGACCGCTCATTGTGTATTCAAACCTCACATTTTTACTTCCTACATGTAATTCTTTACATTTACTGACATTAAATTTCACCTTCCACAAATCTGCCCAAGCCGGTCTACTGTCCAAGTCCTTTTGTGATGATATAACAGATTCCAAATTATCTGCTAATCCCTCTATCTTGGTATCACCTGCAAACTTAACCCGCTTGTTCCTTATATTCCTATCTAAATCATTTATCCATCCATCCATTATCTAACCCGCTGAATCCGAACACAGGGTCACGGAGGTCTGCTGGAGCCAATCCCAGCCAACACAGGGCACAAGGCAGGAACCAATCCTGGGCAGGGTGCCAACCCACTGCAGGACACACACAAACACACCCACACACCAAGCACACACTAGGGCCAATTTAGAATCACCAATCCACCTAACCTGCATGTCTTTGGACTGTGGGAGAAAACCGGAGCGCCCGGAGGAAACCCACGCAGACACGGGGAGAACATGCAAACTCCACGCAGGGAGGACCCGGGAAGCGAACCCAGGTCCCCAGGTCTCCCAACTGCGAGGCAGCAGCGCTACCCACTGCGCCACCATGCCGCCCATCTAAATCATTTATATATATTAAAAATAGCAGCAGCCCCCACACTGCCCCCTGCTGGTCACCACTCTTAACATCGGCCAATTCTGATTTGGATCCTCACACCATCACCCTCTGTTTTCTCTGTCTGAGCTAATTCTGCACCCACCTAAAAACATCACCCTGAACTGCCACTTCTTTTAATCTGATGCCCAACCTCTCATGTGGCACCTCATCAAATGCTTTCTGAATTTGATGAATGTCTTACTCACATGATCCAAGTTAAAAGGTAAAAGCAGAAGAGCGAGGAACCGCGTAACACTTTACCTTTGCAACATCTTAGGTGTTCAAATGAAGAAAATGGTTTTCAAGCAAATTTCCAGACTATGTAGGTGCATCTCAATAAATTAGAATATCATTGAAAAGTTCATTTATTTCAGTAATTCAATTCAAAAAGTGAAACTCCTCTATTCTAGAGATTCATGACACACAGAGTGATATATTTCAAGCAGTTCTTTCTTTTCATTTTGCCGATTACGGCTTATAGCTCAGCTGGGTGAAGTGGGTCTCTCTGGCTGAGCATTTTTTTTTTTTTTTTTTTTTAAGTAGGTAGAGTGACCCGTTGCTCAGGTGGACCACCCGAGGAGTGGCAGTGGGAGTTGCAGAAGTGAGGTTTGGGACTGCGCCTGCCAGGGGTCTCAGACAGCAACAGGAACCCGATCCTGGATTTAGAACGTTGGCTGTGCCCGTCGGTAGGACGTCTCCGTGTGCTGCTGGGCCTAAACAGGGTAAGCCGGGAAGAGACGTCGGGTTTTAGAAGGGGGCACCAGGGCTTGTGCATTTTTAACGGATCCCTGCCGCGGATTTCTAACCTCGTTTTAATGGCCATACTACGGATATTTTAACCTCCACAAATGTCTGTCAGTTTTACGGATTTTTTATTTGATTGAAGTACTGCACTTTATTTTGACCGATGCGTTTGGTGATCAACTTTAAAAAAAAGCACTTGTCACTTTTGCACCTACCCCTTCCTGAGTGTGTGTGTCGATGGTTCGGGTCCAAGAAGCTCCTCAGATATAAATGGGGAGCATGGCGCCAACCCGGACCGTCACAATGGTCTCACTCAGGCGTGCGGGTATCTAAGATTAACGTGGAGCACCTCGGCATGCTGGGCCAATTTAGAAATATTCATTTGTACTACCCAAGTAAATGTGGCAATCAAGTCTTATATAAAGTTGGGGCTCAAAAATGCTCAAAAAGTAAAATGTCGATGTTCTCGCTCTTTCTGCTTTCCAAGCAGTTACTTTAAGAAAGTGCCAGAAGACTATTAGGCAAAGCAGACCACACAGCCAATCAAGCGCCTGAACCAGTTGGCTTAGCCAGTTTTCACTGCGGCAGCAGAACTTCCTACCCCTGTCTTTGAGCATCCATCCAGGCTTGATGCTGGTCATCTTCATCTGGGTCGTAAAATAACTCGTCGTTTGTGGGAATCCTGCGTTGAAGTTTCTTTTCTTTCATTTTCTTTTCCGGGGGACCTGCAGAATAAACAGACAGTTACGGTCATTGTACAATGAATGACAATTTACACAAATTTAACTGGGCCAGAGTGAACTTGGATACTGAAAAATTCCTGCATGGCATTAGGGCTGTGCGACGTCTTCAAAAGTTCACATCGTCATTTTAAAACATCGGTGGTATATGAGATCATCGCCTCGGGCCCTGGGGGGAAGACATCCTTGTGGATTACAAATACCGTATATACTTGCAGATAAGTTTTTGATTTTACTGTATAATTTCTGGTATTTTATAATGTCGGTCGTATACTAAAACTCGCGCTATTGGTCCAAGAGATTACGATGTGCTAACACCCACCTGAGAGAGTCGCCACGGAGCACACTGCCGTTTTGTTTTCTACGTATTGTGCCTACGTGACCACACGGTAACACCTGAACTATTATGAAGTGACGTTTGCAGTGTTTTGTGCATCTCACACCCTCATACACCTTTATCGTAAGATCATCTCTTATCTACGATGGAGCGTTCAATCAGAAGAAAATATGAAGCAGGTTTTAAATTAAAAGTCGTTGAAGTAGCGAAAGAAATCGATAACTGAGCTGCTGCAACAAAACTCGATGTGTCTGAGAAACTGATGTGAGATTGGAGGAGAAAAGAAGATGGAAAAAAAATAAAAATTTAAGTGTCATAATTTTGAACGGGCGTACAAGTCGGGGTCCGAATTTATGATCGATTTTTCAGGTTTCAAGACCCGACTTATGAGTGAGTATATACGGTACTTAGCTGTTCTGCCCATGACCAGCAGATAGCGCCTACTCTACACTGGGCAGTGGTTTGAGGAGGGCAATGGCGACGGCACGCAGACGTTTTAGCTCGGGTCACAGTAGTTTTGTCATCTCACAGACTGCTGCAACTCTGTATTCAGTAGTGTTATTACGGTGATTAGCTCCAAGTTCGTTGAAAAGTTGCTACAAATCACGATGACATTTTGGCCCGTTATAAAATGGTTTTAAATAAATGTCTACCAACAGGAAACTAGAATTTACTAATTACTTTTACTCAAACACAGCATTCTCAGTTGTTCACTTTCTATCATCTTCTGAACAGGTCAGGTCAGGTTGGGGAGTCTGCTCTGGTACAGCAGGTTGTCATACCCACCACATGACGAAACAGCTCAGGGTCCTGGTTGGCAAACCCCCCTAGGCAGACACACACTCCAGTCCCACCTCTCAGAAACGACCCTCCATCTGCCGCAGCCAGGTGTTACGTGCAGGGCTGTGGAGGAGTCGGTAGATAAATCCTTCGACTCCGACTCCTTAGTTTCTGATACTTCTGACTCCTCTGTATTTAATATGCTAATTTATTTTCCATGTTGATTGAAGGAAGGCAACATCCACGTCATCATTTAACCACAGAACCACTGACTAGGAAGCGGACTCTCTACCATATTGGCCAGTTTAAACAAAAGACAAGAACTCCTGAACACACATCAGGCCACAGCACACACCTCCACCTCCATCATTACACTTGTTAAACACATTAGATATGAAATAAAATGAAAACACTTTTTGTAATGTACCATAATCCAGATTACGATATGTGAAAGTCAGCTGAATTTCTCACTAGTAGGAACACAACTATGCACTGGGCTTTATTCTTACATTAGAGAAGTACTTAATTAGGACTATTGTTTGAATAATGGGACATTTGAACTTGCTGTATTTCTTTTTCATTACAATTTAAATTGGGAGTCGGAACATTTCTACCGACTCCAGGTACCCAAAATTGTCTCCGACTCGACAGCCCTGGTTACATGGAATTCCCCCTTGGCCTGGTCCAGCCACTCGGGTCCTCAACAACGAGGATCACCCTCGGGGAATGGCGCCACATGGCCGTAGTGCCGTAACTGTCGCTCCCTCACAATGCAGGAACCCCGCAAAACAGACAGCAACTAAAAAGATGCTGTGGGGGGAAAAACCTGGAAAGGCCTAACCAGCGAAGAAACAAGAAATTTGCTGGAGGCGAGGGGTCGTAGGGCTCGATGCAGGTATTGTGAGCGAGCAGGGGATATGTGACCACATATGAGGTATTACTGACTTGAATTTAGCTGAAAACATTCTGTTCCAGTTTTGAGAGTGAGCAAAAGTATTGGAAGGTTTGAAACAAACTGCGCTCTGTTCTACGTTGTTTAACGTATCGAAATGGAAAGACCAGGGAATGAAAGTGGAAACTCAGATCTGTCTTCTCAGCTTCATCTTTTGATCTCAAACACAAATGTCTACAGTGTGCAGCAAAAATAAATTCACTGGCCTTGCTGTTCCTATACTTTTGGAGGGGACTGCACAGTTAGCACATTAGGCTGTCAGTAAAAATACACAAATCCGTAGATCTCTTTAAATCCACAGAATGCAGATGGCTTTCAAGGGGACTGAATAGTTTTGTATAACACGCCGAGGGAGCTGGGAGCCGACCGTCTGTACTCACTCGCTGCGCCATCCTCATCCGAATCGCTGTCAAAATAGATGTCTTCATAATATTCGGTGGTCGTTCCATCTTGGGCTTGATTGGCTCCATCTGCCACCTGCTGCTCAGTACGGCTGGAAGTGCCGGCCACTGTGAAATGAGACAGAAGTCATGTGATCAATGCAGTCAACCGATTTAAAAAAAAAAAAACGTAACCTGGGAAACCACAGGTGCCATAAATTAAAAAAAAGAGCCATCACCTGGCACAGGACAGGCCCAGCTGCTCTCCATGGACTTCAAGGTGCAGTCCAGTTCGGCCGTCATCTCTTTTTCAAATTCATCCTCGCTGGACGACTCGCTCTCTCCTGTCAGATATTCTCGCAGCAGTTTGCGCTTCTGGTCCGGCGTCCCGTGAAGCAGCACGTCCAGCTCATCTTCAGAGCTACAGGAGTGAAGAGACACCGGTGAGGACTCTGCGCGGGACAAGCTCCTTCGGGGTCTCTAAACCACGACCCCCGTAAGGTGAAAGGGAGCAGACAAACCAGACGCGTCATTGGAGTATACAGTTGGGATAGACGTTTGTGAACGTGCGGCCTAACTCGAGGTTTTGTTTTAACTGCAACTTGCTTATTAAATCACAATTTGTCTCTTCCTATTTGAAATAAACAACAACATTTATTTCTATAGCACATTTTCATACAAATAATGCAACTCAAAGTGCTTTACATGATGAGGAAAAAGAGAAAAAAAGACAAAGTAAGAATTAAAATTAAAAAATTTAAATAAACGATAATTTTAGTGTGGTGAAAGGACAATTACCATATATACTTGTATTTATGTTCTCTTGCGGATAAGTCGGGACTTGATTTTAATGTACAGTGGAACTTCGGTTCACAAACATCTCGGTACACGTACAACTCGGTCCACGACCACACACTCGGTATACCAACAAGCCAGTTTCCCTTTCGGTTTGCACGTGTTCAGTCTCTCCCTGTGCACTTCCTGTGCAGCGAGCGAGAGAGAGAGAGAGAGACACACACACACACAGGCAGTGCGAGACAGAGAGGGCTGGACTCATAAGGTAGGAAGGCAGTTAAAGAACACACTGAGCTTGATTTTGTTTTCACTTCTGTTTACAGCGATCTGTTCGTAGCGTGCATTGTTGCAATGTTACTTTTCTTGGTGGTTTATTAAATTACGGATTTTTTCAAATGTTCATTTTTTTCCCTGTGCTTAAAACTCATTAGAAAGAAAAAAAAAAGTGTTTTTAGCGAGTGGTTGGTAGCGCTATAGCGCAAACTCTTGCAGTGTTAGTTTTCTCTGTTGTTCAAGGTTTTCTCAGTGTTATTCAATGTTTTTACATTTAGTTTACCATTACGCTGTGCATTCTGTGGTATAATTAACTATTTATGCTTAAAAACAGCCGGCACGGTGGCACAGTGGGTAGCGCTGCTGCCTCGCAGTTAGGGGACCTGAGGTTCGCTTCCCGGGTCCTCCCTGCGTGGAGTTTGCATGTTCTCCCCGTGTCTGCGTGGGTTTCCTCCCACAGTCCAAAGACATTAAGGTTAGGTGGATTGGCAATTCTAAATTGGCCCTAGTGTGTGCTTGGTGTGTTTATGTGTGTCCTGTGGTGCCTGGGATTGGTTCCTTCCTTGTGCCCTGTGTTGGCTGGGATTGGCTCCAGCAGACCCCCGTGACCCTGTGTTCAGATTCAGCGGATTGGAAAATGGATGGAT
The DNA here is from genome assembly GCF_900747795.2 of Erpetoichthys calabaricus. Taxonomy (NCBI): domain Eukaryota; kingdom Metazoa; phylum Chordata; class Cladistia; order Polypteriformes; family Polypteridae; genus Erpetoichthys; species Erpetoichthys calabaricus. The sequence continues at coordinate 98,111,502 of NC_041409.2, read as the reverse complement.
GGATGCTTAAAAACTTTAAAAAATTATATATATATATATTTACGTACAGTTCGTATGGTCTGGAACGGATTAATTGTATTTACATACAATCCTATGGGGGAAATTACTTTGGTTCTCAACCAAATCGGGTTACGACCAGAGTTTTGGAACAAATTATGGTCATGAACCGAGGTTCCACTGTATAATTTCTGATATTTTATAATGTCGGTCGTATAAGTCGAATGTGGAAAACTCCTGCTATTGGTCCAAGAGATTACGAATTGTTAACGCCCATCGGAGAGTGTCACCACGGAGCACACGGCCTTTATTTCTATGTGGGTGCGTCAATGCGCTGTATCAGTGTGTGCTCCTAACGTCTCTCACTCTCTATTGTGCCCACGTGACCACACAGTGATACCCAAACTATTCCAAAGTGACGTTTGCACTGTTTTGTGTTCTTTGTATCGCACAGCCTCATACACCTTTATCGTAAGAGCATCCCTTATCTATGATCAGAAGAAAATATGAAGCTGGTTTTAAATTAAAAGTTGTTGAAGTAGCAAAAGAATTTGGTAACTGTGGTGCTGCAACAAAATTCAATGTGTCTGAGAAACTGGAGGAGGGAAGAAGACGTAAATAAATAAATATTTTTTTTTTTTTTTTTTTTTGAACAGGCATATAAGTTGGGGTCGGATTTTATGATCGATTTTTCGGGTTTCAAGACCCGACTTATACAGGAGTATATATGGTATACACAAAAATTGACCAGGTGTAAAAAATAATAATAATGTCATCCCTTACTGCAAAGGATTAAAAGAACGCGCCACCCAAAATGTTTTTTGATGTCACTTACCCCATGTAGTTTGTAGTGATGGCTGAGAAAAACTTTTAATCTCACGTTTGTTTTCATGCACAATGGAAATAGCACGGAGTGCGTTTACATGCACACACATCACCAGGCAAAGGCAGTTTCTTAAAAATCTGCATTTACAGGTGCAAGTAACATCTTGCAGAGTTAACAATAATAATGGTAATTCTTTATATTTATATCGTGCTTTTCTCACTATTCAAAGCGCTTCAGTGAGTGGGGAGCCACTTCATCCACCACTAATGTGCAGCACCCACCTGGCTGATGCGACAGCAGCCATTTTATGGCCACTGCACTCACCACACATGACCTAAGTGAGAGAGAGCCAATCAGAGATGGGCCACAATGACCCGGCCATGAAATCTGGCCACCGGGATAGACCCTGCTCTTTATACAAAGGCTGCCCAGGGATCTTTAAATGACCAGAGAGAGTCAGGAACTCAATTTTAGTCTCACCTAAAAGACAGAGCCATGTTTACAGCACAGAGTCCCCGTCACTGAACTGCAGCATTGAGCTCTGCAGTGTAAGCGCCCCCTGCTGGCCTCACCAACACCTCTTCCAGCAGTAACCCAAGCTTTTCCTAGATGGACCCCCATCCCAGTACTGGCCGGGCCTGAACAGGCTGAGCTTCAGGTGGGTGACCTCTTCTGAGGTGCAGGTCACTCCAATGTCATCAAACTGCGTTAAACGTCATCATTGGCCACCATGGATCTGAAAATATGGCTGCTAACGTTCTTGTGTTTTAAACAAACTGATGCTTCATTCCAGGTCTCCTTTACCGGATCACACGCAGCGCACTCTTCTCTCGATTGAGCGGCACACCGATACGTTTACTTTTTGCACGGAGGAACGACAACGACGTGGGGATTTTAGCTTCAATCATGTGAGAGGGGGTTGAATTTTGGTTTGTGAAGTCAATGGAGACTCTGATGGGGGTCTCGAGAGACTGAGTGAGGAGTCTGAGGGTCTGGGCTTGTGGGGGGTCTTGATAAAAACCAAGAGCCAGGCCTTTAATGACCTCCTGGGCACGGCCATCAGCAGTGTGTCTGTCTGTGGAGAGAGTGACGACCTCGTCATTGAGGGGTTTACTTACCCCGGCAGTGACATTCATGTGACTCTTCATATGAAGTCACACGGGGGGTCATGAGGTCACCATAAAGGGGTGTGTGTGGCACTCCTGATATCTGTAAAAGGACGAAGGTCCAAGTTTTTAGGGTCCTGGTTGTTCCTATTCGTGAGACCTGAGATGAAGACTGGACCCCTTTGGTGTCTCTTTGGAGGGTCCTTGGGTGCCACTGGTGAGACTTTGTGTTGCTCATGGAGTCTCGAATGAGGCACATGACCTGCATTATGAGTGAGCGTCAGTTATGGCACTACAGCCATGTGGCACGATTACCTGAAGGTGACCCTCATTGTTGAGGACCCGAGTGGCTGGACCAGGCCAAGGGGATGCCCACAGAACACCCGGCTGTGGCAGATAGAGGGTCATCTGCAGAGGGCGAGACTGGACCACGTGTCTGGCTAGGGGGGGTTGCCTAACTGGATCCCAAGTTGTTTCGTTGTATGATGGGTACAACAACACGCTGTACCAGTACCTGCTCCCAAATTTGACCATTGCTTTTTGTGCATTTGCCCTCATCTGCCAAGCTCATCTGGTCACGTTATCGACGGTGTCGGGATTCACGAGGCTCCCAGAACAGAAGTAGCTGCTGGGGCCGACACTGCAGCCAAGGCTCATTGCTAATCATCCATATTTGGACACAATTTAAGTGAGTGAACATCATAAGAAAAGGTGAATTACAAAGAATGTGGCAAAAGAATGTTCACATTTAAAAGGTCCAGCAAGAGAGGCAAATTTCCAAGTTTTTTTAAATCAAGGGGTGGCATACACAAGGCAGCCAGTGAACCGTCGGTTCTTGAAGACGAAAACTGGACAAGCATGACAGGGTCACTGATAGGCGTGCGGAGCAATGGCTGACCCGCATGATCCGATCCTACAGAAGAGCTTCAGTAGCACAAACTTACTGAAAAATGTAATGCCAGCCATGAGAGAAAAGTGTCAGAACCCACAGGGCATCGCAGCGTGCTGTGTGGTCACAGACCAGTCAGGGTGCCCACGCTGACCCCTGTCCACTGAAAGCGCCCGCAACTGGACCATGGAGCAATGGACGAATGTGTTGAATGTGACCTGAAGTTGATGAAGCCAGTTTTCTTTTATATCATGTGATCGGCCGGGAGGGGGTGTGTCCTTTACCTGGGTGAGGGTTGGCAGCAGGATGCATTATGGGAAGAAGGCAAACTGGCAGTGGCAGTGTTCTACTGGGAATCCTTGGCTCCTGCCATTCATGTAGATGGCACTTAGACAGGTACCACCTACACCCCTTCATGGCAACGGGACTCCCTGATGGCGGTTCTCTTCATTAGAGTGCCCTGCCACTGACAAAGAGTTGAAGATGTTGACTTGGCCTCCAAAAATCCCCAGTTGAGGATCTGCCGAATGGGGGGGGGGGGTGGGTTTTGAAGACTCCGATCCATTGAGGCCTCACCTCGCAATTTGCAGTGCTTCGAGGGTCTGCTGCAGGACCACCAACTCTGAAGGCTTGTGGCGTCCATTTTATGTCTCGATGGGTCAGCCCGAGGGGGACCTCTACAATAACACCAGGCAGGCAGGCGGTTTTGAGGTTGTGGATGATCGGTGTATTCGTGAAACTGGATGCGGCTCCCCAAAACTAAATTTGGGAACCCCCTCTGCTGTGGAAGGCGCAGCCCAGAGTCCGAAGTTAAAAAAATAGGAAATTAAATTAGACGTCACTCCAGCGACTTGCTAGAAGAACCTACTGAACTTCAGGAGGTCACCTCAGTACTACGAAACGAGACAGAAACACGCGGCTGACGTCATTCGCCGGCCAAGCACTCGGATATTCCGTTTTATTTTACTTTGCGCCGCTGTGCATAAAACCGAGAGGTAGAAAAGAAACGAACAGTAACAACCAGAGGGGTGCAAACTGAGGACCACGAAGACGATAAACATTCTTACAAATAAAGAAATAAAATTGTAAACGGCTTGGAGAGCTGCGAACGAGCACACGCATCTTAACCCCACAGCATCGCCGCGTTTCCAAACAGCCCATGAAGCGTTTCACTCCCATACCCCCCGCCCCCGGTCCATACCTGCTGCTTGCCCTTTCCTCGTCGCTGAGCTCCTCGATCTCGTAAGAGTCGTACTCGTCCCTTCGGTTCATTGCGTGTGTCTCGTCGGGTCCGTGGACCAACCTGCCAGCCAAGCTTTGGGATTTCCTATGTAAAGTAGACGCCGGTCCGCCGCCGTTGCAGTCCTGACAGGCGGAGGGGGCACAGAGACGCGCAAATCAAAGGTTCCACTTTATGAACGGCCATGGTGAAGTGGAGCCGCATTTGCGGTGACACACCATCACGGTCTGCCGCGGCGGTCCGTGCGTTTCTACGATTGGACACTTTTATGTTTTTTAATATTTTGAGACTGTCATGAAAAGGTTGTGAAATTACTCGCCCGCCTTTGACTTTTTTATTTTCCAAATATAAAGAACAGATCCTTTGTTCTTTCCCTCTGTTCTAGGCGTCTCGTTATCCTTAAACGCAGTTGCTTCTCAACTGCTGAGATGTCGCGATTCTCCCAGAATCCCCGTTGTTTTTTTGTATTACCATTTATACATTATATTATTACAATACATATAACAAACTATATAGAATACAAAATATTCAAAGAATAACTTCTTCTTCTTTCGGCTGCTCCCGTTAGGGGTTGCCACAGCGGATCATCTTCTTCCATATCTTTCTGTCCTCTGTATCTTATTTTAAACTGTATATGAACACATTAAAGAAATGTATATTTGGATAACAAACTTAATGCTTTTATTGCCCTACTATTTTTAATATTTTTGGCAGAGTATATAAAAGAATTGAGGTCATCAGTAAATAAATAATAGTTTGGAAGTCTGTTACTAACTCTAATTGTATGGACAAAGTTTTGCGAGTAAAATGCAGAGATTTATTCCATAGTTACATTCTTTGTTACATTTTGTATAACAGAATAGGATATATCGCCATTCTCTATATTCATTTTGTTTTCAAAATCTCTCATTAAAGCAAACCAAAAGACCCCGTTGGTGAACTGAACGTCGTCACATTGGTCAGAGGTCAGAGGTGAAGGTGCAAAAGCGCAGGCGCGGGCTCTCAGCACAAAGACGGTTTTTCATATCCTTAAACCATCTGGTTATAAAACAACACCAATAAAAGGCATTTAAAAATTACTAATATGCATTATATGCTCTTACATTTCACATATAAAAATGCTTAAAACCAACTGCAAATCAATATTTTCATTTTATATAACGTATCTGCTGCGGTGGGTTGGCAACCTGCCCGGGATTGGTTCCTGCCTTGTGCCCTGTGTTGGCTGGGATTGGCCCCAGCAGACCCCCGTGACCCTGTTTTCAGCAGGTTGGATGATGGATGGATGGATAACGTACTGTATCTGTTAAAATCTGCAATATAATTTTCTTACAAAAACAAACTGGAGTGCAAAACAGCGCCCCCTATGGTTTGAACTTTACAATTATAAGAAACACAGATGAAACGATTTTTAGATAAAACAAATTGTCTAACCATAAAAATCAGTGAATAAAAATAAGGATGGGATTATATTAACATAATTAGAAAATTTAAGGCAACAAAGAATTAAAGGGAATCTGATCCACAAAGGTCATGAAGAAAGACTACCTGTCCTTGGGAATTAAGAAAGCACATCATCATCATCACCACAATGAAGATAGGAAAGGCACTATTTAATAAACAGATGGATAGATAGGAAAGGTGCTACTGATAGATAAATGGATTGATGTGAAAGGCACTATATGATACATAGATAGGAAAGGCACTATATAATAGATGTGAAAGGAGCTATATAACTGAAGTCTTTCATATGATAGGCAGAGAGACAGATAGAAAAATAGATAGATAATGAAAGGCACTATATAATAGATACTGTATATAGATAGATGAAAGGCACTATATAATAGATATACATAGATAATGAAAGGCACTATATAATAGATCGATCGATCTTTATTGGTCTACAGGGGGATTTTTGGCTTTTTAGGGTCAATGTTAGGCCTAAAGGAAAAAAAACACAACAACAACAAGTGCCTAAAAAATATTTCAGATGGGAAGAGGGTGTGAAAAGAATGGAAATTGTGGTGTTGAGTTACGGTAATGAAAAGGTAAAACTGGAACAGAAAACAGAGAGCACATTAAAGAGACGAGGGTCAGTGCTGCTGGTGGCCGTCCCTCTTAAGGTGAGGACAAAGGGAGGGATGGAATGTCCTAAAAAGGAAAACAGCAGTCTGATCCTTTTCTGTGTTAACTAATGTTGTCTTATTTTAATTTATTTTGTCTTATTTTTCTTTTCTTCATTATGTAAAGCACTTTGAGCTACTTTTTGTATTAAAATGTGCTATAGAAATAAATGTTGTTGTTGTTCATAAAGCCAAGTACACTAACTGGCCTCTTTATTAGGCACACCTTGCTAGTACCTGGTTGGACCCCCTTTTGCCGTCACAACTGTCATAATTCTTCATGGCGTAGATTCAACAAGGTACTGCAAACATTCCTCAGGGATTTTGGTCCATATTGACATGACAGCATCACACAGTTGCTGCAGATTTGTCGGCTGTACATCCGCGATGCGAAACTCCCGTCCCACCACATCCCAAAGGTGCTCTACTGGATTGAGATCTGGGGACTGTGGAGGCCATTTGAGTCCAGTGAACTCATTGTCGTGTTCAAGAAACCAGTCTGTGATGATCTGAACTTTGTCACATGGCACATTACCCTGCTGGAAGGAGCCATCGGAAGATGGGGACACTGTGACCATAGAAAGATGAACGTGGTCAGCAACCATACTCAGGTAGGCTGTGGCATTTAAAAGATGCTCAACTGGTACTAAGGGGCCTAAAAGTGGGCCAAGAAAATATCCCCCACACCATTACAGCACCAGGCTGAACCATTGATACAAGGCAGGTTAGAGCCACGCTTTCATGTTGTTGCCCCTACCATCTGAATGTCACAGCAGAAATCGAGACTCATCAGAACGGGCAACGTTTCTCCAGTCTTCTGTTGTCCAGTTTCGGCGAGCCCGTGTGAATTGTGGCCTCAGTTGCCTGTCCTTAGCGGACAGGAGTGTCACCCGCTGTGGTCTCCTGCTGCTGTAGCCCACCATCTGCTTCCAGGTTTGACGTGTCGTGTGTTCAGAGATGCTCTCACACCTCGGTTGTAACGAGTGCTTATTTGAGTTCCTGTTGTCTTTCTATCAGCTCAGACCAGTCTGGCCATTCTCCTCTGACCTCAACAAGACATTAACTGCCCCTCACTGATATTTTCCCTTTTTCTGACCACTCTCTGTAAACCCTACAGATGTCTGTGTGTGAAAATCTCAACAGTTTCTGAAATAACCACGCGACACGTTCAAAGTCACTTCAGTCCCCTTTCTTCTTCTTCTTCATTCCGATGCTCGCTTTGAACTTCAGCAGGTCTACACGTCTAATATGTGATTAGAGGTTTGAGTTAAGGAGCCGTTGAGCTGGTGTACCTAATAAAGTGGCCGCTGAGCGGGTCTGTGACTGGGTTTAACGATTTCTGGATGTTGGAAGTAGAAAAGGTGGATAAGTCGATGGTTTTCAGTTAAATGCAAACATCGTGATTGCCCTGATTAGGGTTACATGAACGTCACAGCGGTGGGGGATCAAGAATGATGGTCATCGTCACGACCCACTGTGACCCCACTACTAGTATAAACAATAGCAACTCGCGACCCTAAAGTGAGATTCGACTCCAGTAGTTTGGCGCACAAGATGGCATTCAGTTTGCGACTTTGTCAGGTGTGGGTGGCACAGTGATGGCGCTGCAGCCACTTAGTAAAGAGACCAAGGTTCACGTCTCGGTGTCCTCCATGTTTGGAGTCTGCCTGTTCTCCCTGTGTTTCCTCACACTGCCCAAAGACAGGCACGTTCGGTGTACTGGCCTGTGCCCATGTGTGTTTACCCTCCAATGGACTGGCACCCCATGATAACTGGGATCGGCCTCAAACCCCATTGGTTGCCACCCTGAAACGACCATATAAGGACTATGCTAATCCGTCTCATGCAAATACAATTGGGGTGCTGCAGATCCTCATTGGCTGGTAGAGCAGCCTCCCTCCCAACACATCGAGACCCCACCACCTCCATCGTGTCTGCATGGCATTCAAGTGCAGGAAAGGTGCCAGCATCTGAGTGGGTATCCGCTATCAATCACCTGGCACACAGAAGGACATGACTGCTGTTACAATGACTGGCGTGGGCCGTGTGAGGGTTCAGCCCGTTATCTCACCAACAAGGCAGCCATCATGGACGGCACCGTCATGTCTGCTGAGGCAACTTACGCCTCAAAATAAACGAACGACAGGGTGACCCCCCAGCCACCGAAATACACGGTGTGTGTCAGTCTCATCTTGGCATCACAGGAGACTTGTGTGCGTTACTGGAATGTCACTGCTTATAGTTAACTAACCAAAGTGGCGTTATTGTCACTTGATGTCAGCTTTGGACTGCTCAGTTCACGTCAAGAAACACCGAATGGCTCTTCACATCCTAAATCGGCTCACAAGCCAGCAGTCATCACGAGCAAACAAACAAAAAACGCTGCCAGTCTGTAAAGGGTTGTTCCTTTCCTATCTGCCCAACAAGCCACGTTGTGTCAAACTGTTGAGGCTACGAGTGGGCGGCGGGACACGAGCTTCAGGGAGTGAATCTCATTGGGGTCTTTAGTGCCTTTGGGTTTCTAATCCTGAAAAGTCACAACAGCTGGCCAATATAAAGTGACAAAACCAAAACACAAAAAGGGTACTTTTATATTATCGTGACGCAATCATTTCACCAATGGTGACGAGCAGTCCCTCTGTGTCACGAGAACAGAAAAGTAGCACAAGAAGTTCTTCAGTGCAAACAGACACCGGCTCTCCGAAAAGGAAACTAAAAACCGAGTCCGACTCGCTCAACAGGCGTGTCCTGCAGGTTTTCATTCTAACCATCTTCTCCATCAGTGACCAGATTTGGCTGCTAATTAACATATTTTTTGGTTTAGTTTTAATTAACTTGACTCTGCCGCCCCCAACCCCATTGTCTCTTTTTCCTTAATTAGCAGCCAAACAATAAAGAGACACAAAACAAACTGCCACTCAAGCAGCTCACCGGTGCCCATCACACAATATCTGTAAATAAAGAAAGGCAGAGGTCTCAGTAAGGCTGATCTCTCAGGTCACCCAAACATTTTGATGGCGTTCTTAAAAAAAAAAAAAAAAACAAGAAAATCAACCGTTTTGGAAATGTCTGCTGTGGCAGAATGAGAGCAGCAAGAAGCTGTGGAATTAAAGAACGGGTTTAATGAACAGCAAGAATTGGCTTCTCATTAAGAAACGGGTTGGAGTTTAAAATCCCAGATTAGCCGGTCATCTGTCGGCTCGTTTCTGTTTGGCTGTCATTTAATGAAGAATCAATTCAGAGGACTGAATCCTTAAAAACAGGGCTATTAAAATGAAGGGAATACATTTAATTAGCAGTGAAAACTGGGCACTGATTAGGACAGAGGTGGGCAGAGTTGGTCCTGGAGGGCCGCAGTGACTGCAGGTTTTTGTTCCAACTCAGTTTCTTCATGAGAAGTCAGTTCTTGTTGATGAAGCCCTTACTGCTTAAGTGACATTTTTCTGCTTCATTGCAGTGGTCTCACTTGTTAAGGTTCCTCACTCTTAATTGCTTATTTCGGTCTTAAACAGCTGCAGTCACGGTTTTAATGGCTCCTTATAAGCAATAAAAGGCAAATGACAAAAGATCATTTATGATTTGAAGCCTAAAATGGATCATTTTCAGTCGGTCACATTATACTCTTAAGTGTTTTATTAAACCAAACTGGTCATTTAGCCCGTTACAATAACGGGCGCTAGAACAGTAGTCCATAAACATTAGTAGGAACAGTCTAAATTAAATGGCAAGGGACTTTGACCTCACTCTTTTTCTTGGTCGTATTTTTCTTTCTTTCAGCCTTTCTTTTGTTGTTTACTTGCTGAGCGGACTGTTCTTCATGGGCTGCCGCCGTGTATTGTGTGTCTTTAATTTTCTGTGACAGTAATACTGTCTTGTACGTCCGTAATATACCTTTAATTTTCTCTGGCGGTAATACAGGCGTGCGCGTCGGTAATATGCCTTTAATCTCCTCTGACAGTAATACTGGCTTGTATGTGGCTGTAATATGCGTCACTGTATTGTGTACCTTTAATTTCCTCTCGCAGTAATACTGGTTTGTATTTCCGTAAAACTCCTCTAACTTTCACTGACAGTAATATCGCGCGTCACACCGTGCCCCGCGCATGCGCAATTCACCAAAAGACACACACAGGGATTTTATTAAAGAGAATACTGCAGGATGAATCCACACAGGTGTAAATGGAAACTAGATGGAGAAGTGCTGGCTGCTTTGTCATTTACATCTTATTGCTAATAAGGAGCCATTAAAACACTCAATGCAGCTGTTTAAGATTGAAATAAGCAGTCAAGGGTGGGGAACCTTAACAAGCGAGACCACTAAAATGAAGCATCAAAATGTCACTTGAGCAGTAAGTAATTCTTTCTCATTAAGAAACTGGGTGGGAACAAAAACCTGCAGCCACTGCGACCCTCCAGGCCCGGAGTTCGACATCTGTGCTCTAAAACACGGGTGTCGAACTCCGGGCGTGGAGGGCCGCGGTGGCTGCAGGTTTTCATTCTAACAGTTCACCAGTTTTCACTGCTAATTATCTCCTTTACCCTTCATTTTAATAGCCCTGTCTTTAAGGATTCAGTCCTCTCAGTTGATTCTTTTCTTCATTAAATGGCAGCCAAACAGAAATGAGACGTGAAACAAGCCAACAGATGACCAGCTAAATTGGGGCTTCAAACTCCAACCAGTTCCTTAATGAGAAGCCAGTCTTGCTGTTAATTAAACCCGTTATTTAATTCCACAGCTTGCTGCTGCTCTCATTCTGCCACAGCAGACATTTCCTAAACTGTTGATCTTCTGTTTCTTATTATTGACCTGAGAGTTCAACCTTACAGAGACCCTCATCTTTCTTTATGTCCAGATAATGTGGTTAGCTGGTCATCTGTTTGTTTGTTTTGTGTCACATTATTGTTTGGCTGCTAATTAAGGAAAAAGAAAACTAAGGGGTCTGAGCGGAGTTAATTAAACCTAAGGCAAAAGAAGTTAATTAGCAGCAAGAACAGGTCACTAATTAAGAAGGTGGTTAGAATGAAAACCTGCAGCCATTGCGGCCCTCCAGGACCGGAGTTCGACACCCCTGCTCTAAAATAAGCAAAAACAGAGGAGTTTAGAAAGGGGGCAAAGACTTTTTCTCACCACTCTACTCCTTGTACACTTGGTAATGCTGGTGAAAATGCAAACAATCAAATGTGCACTTCGTGTAGATGTTGCTTACACATTAATAAATACAACGTTAAGAAGGAGCACAGCGGTCGGTCAGGTAGACTGATGCTGCGTTCCGTTTACATCGGAAGTCAGAGCTGGGAATGTCGTCACACCAGAGTTCCAACGTGTGCCAGTAAAACAATGCAGACCCCTTCTGGAAAACCTGTGTGCTCGACAACTAGTGAACAAAGCAATATCGGCGCAACATGTCCATGGATAGACACTGGGCAGGACTGGGAGTGCGTCTGATTTAACGGGACACAGACAGCGAGACAGACAGGCGTACTCGTAAACAGTAGAACACTGCAGCGCTCACAAAGGTTCACAGATTGGGCTGATGTTATAATTTAAAGTGGGAAAAACCTGACAGCCCAAGCTTTAAGTTTCTGTTGGCGCATACCAGTGGAAAAACTCCAATTTTCCAGTTCAAATGGAACGCAACATAACACACACACACACACCTGTGGTGAAAGGAAAAAAAAAAAACACTAATTCAACTTTTTATTTTACAATATGTAGGATTAGTCTACAAGTTAAGGCAAAACATACCAAAGCTTTATCTTTTTTTTTTTTTGGATTGAAAATTAAACTTAAAAAGATATTCCTTATGTAGTACCCCAAATGTAAGAAATTACCATACTTTGATTAAAAAAATAAAATAAAGACAATCAATTAAAGATGTTCAATAGCAGTTTTGTGTCGTAAAAACTAATAACAACATATACAAAGCTCTGTATAATGAGATACTTGAATACCTAATTAGATTTAGCTCATTTTGTACAATAGTTCAGAGAAGCGACGTTAACTGATCAGTCTCTGTGCAGGACGCTATGCCATAATTGGGCAAAAAATGGAACAAAACATTTATATTGTGACGGCCACAAAACCAAATGTTTGTCTGGTAACATTAAAAGCGTTTTGAGTGATTAAATATAAAGGTGTACACTTTGTGCTTTGTGGAAAATGCGTTTCATCCACGGAAGCTCTCCAATCTCCGGTCCACACTGGTCAGGTCGGCTGTCGTTATGAGCCCACCGGACCCCCCCCCCCCCACCACCACCATGACAACGTGAACCAAGATGGACGCAGCCCTTAGCAGTGATCAGACATGATGCCGCTTATAACTCCCCCTTGAGCACACCCAGGCAGCTCTGCAGCAGCTGTAAATTGCCCTAAAATAAAATCAAAAAGAAAAAACAGTTAAGTCCGTTCTTCATTGGCCTTCACGACCTTCTATGGTCGCCACCATTGACATCAGGCTTGTTTTATAAGAATTACTCAGCAGTTGGCGCTCCACTCCTTTTCACTTTTGTGCACATTTTGTTAAGTTGCAGCCTTGTGCTAAAATCATTTCATTTTTTTTTACCCCTCATCAAGCAGCACTTAATACCCCAGAAGGACAAAGTGAAAACAGGATTTTAGTGCTTTTTGCAAATTTATTATGTACTAGCTGCCCCCCACAACTCCACCCACAAAGTAGTGAAAAACAGGACAAAGTTTAAAAATCAATAAAATAAAATAAAAAGTAATTCTGGTCAAGGGTGGCACGGTGGCGCAGTGGGTAGCGCTACTGCCTCGCAGTTGGGAGACCTAGGGACCTGGGTTCGCTTCCCGGGTCCTCCCTGCATGGAGTTTGCATGTTCTCCCCGTGTCTGCGTGGGTTTCCTCCGGGCGCTCCGGTTTCCTCCCACAGTCCAAAGACATGCAGGTTAGGTGGATTGGCGATTCTAAATTGGCCCTAGTGTGTGCTTGGTGTGTTTGTGTGTGTCCTGCGGTGGGTTGGCACCCTGCCCGGGATTGGTTCTTGCCTTGTGCCCTGTGTTGGCTGGGATTGGCTCAAGCAGACCCCCGTGACCCTGTGTTCGGATTCAGTGGATTGGAAAATGGATGGACAGATTCTGGTCAAGCGGAAGGTTCCAACGTCAAACGTTCCCACTGTATCTGTTCATATTCAGCTCCGACAGGAGAACGCCCCCCGCGTGGCCGTGATGTCTCTGCTAATGAGTGGGTACCCTCGAAAACAGTGGGGGCTCAAAGTCGGTCCTGGGGGCCCGCTGTGGCTTCAGGTTTTTGCTTCAACCAGATTCATAATCAGTGAGCAACTGCTAACGCTGATCTCAATTAATTAGCTGGGTTTTTTTTCTCTTTTCTTATTCTACAAGGGGGCTCCGCCCCCTGCTCGCTTCGCTCGCCTACCCCCGGCGTTTTGAACCCGTGCCCGCTGGGCAGCTACGTGTCCGGATGACGCACGTTTAATACGGAGCGTTTGCCCGTGTCATTCTGGAGTCCCCCACTGGTAATACAGACCTTCGTCCGTACTATTACGCGGTGCATTTTGGACTACTGCGGACCCCGTAGTTTTTCTCGTTTCAGTTTGTATCTTTGGTCAGTTGAGCTCATGTTTTTCAAGCTTTTGAATTCCGGTCTTCATTATCTGTAACCTGCTGTCCATGTGCGTGGCCCCCTTGTTCAACCTGTTTATGACGTTTTACTTTGCTTTCTACTCGGTCTTTAATTTCTGACCTAGCTTTATTCCGGTTTTGTTTCAATGACACTGGGTCCGTGGTGATTATATGTAAAGGAGGCAGTCTAATTTTACCCTTTTGACAACTATGTGTAAATTCATTATTTGTATTGCCAGTTGTTTCTTCTGGGAAGTTAAGTGAATGACAATGATTGCAAATGACATTCATTAATCCCAATGAATTTTCCTCAATAGTGGACTCATTATTGAAGGCGTTGTCAGCCAACTGGCGTAAGCATTTAGCAGGTGTCTGGCGTTGATGTCCGCGACGGGCATGTTTTGCTTGTGGCGTTTGACTGACGCGTTGTTGCATGTACATTATTTGTGACGCGCTATTTTGTAGTTTTAATTGATTTGCCACCGCTTTGCGAAATAAGGAGGATCGCACTCACTGTTAATATGTATCCTTTTCTGCAGTTGAACGGTTAATAGTGCTTTATTGTAAGGAGATACACCTATGCTGCCTAGTGTGAAGGTGTTCAGATGACGTATGTTTAATATGGACGTTTCCTTTAGAAATGTGGTTTTGGGTGTCACTTCTTATTGGGGGGGGGGGGGGGGGGGTTGAGGATTGTTGTTGCGCGAGCGTCTTCTTTCTTTTTGTGTCCCATGGGCTTGACACCTACGCCGACACCCATGCTGCCTAGTGTGAAGGTGTCGACGTTCACTTTAGAATATGTGGCTTTGGGTGTCACTTCTTATGGATGTGTGGGGGGGATTGTTGTTGCGCGAGCGTCTTCTTTCTTTTTGTGTTCCTGTGTCTTGTTTGAATCCCCCTCTTTGTGTGTGTCCCGTCCCTTGCTTGTAGGGTCTGTGGGGTGGTTTTGTGTTCTTTTTTATTGTCTTCCATGGGCTTGTTGAATCCCCCTCTTGGTGTGTGTCCCGTCCCGTCCCGTCCTGTGCCTGTAGGGTTGGGGGGGTGGTCGTGCCTTGCCGTTGTGCGCTCGTCTGTTCTTTTTTTTTTGTTGTGTTTAGTTTAGTGTGCAATGTGTTTTGTGCTTTGCCCGCGGTTGAGTACTTGTTTATGTGCCTTTTCCTTTTTTCGGTGCTTGTGTGACTCCTTTTTGTATGTGCTCACTCCTTTTTTCTGTGGTCTTGTCCGCGACTCGCGGCCCCTCATCCGCCTTTGTCGCCCTCTTTTGTCCGCCTTTCTCCGACTCTCGCGGACTCTTTTTGCGCCTGCGCCTCTCGCGGACCCTCATCCGCCTCTCTCGCCCTCTTTTGTCCGCCTTTCTCGGCTCCTCAGCCGACTCTCGCGGACTCTTTTTGCGCATGCGCAGTACGTCTTTTTGCAGCTACGGCCCATGGCCGGATGTGCCTGCGTCCATCATCCGGTTTAGCATTCTCCGGTTTAGCATTCTCGGTTAGTAATATAGATATTAAGAAAGCACAGAGGGATGATTTTTACATTTATTATAAGACATTTAGAAATATTTCCATTTCTGCTATAGATTTAAATGCTTAACTCACTTTTGTTGTTTTCTTTATATTTTGCCCCTTTGTTGTATCTTATTAATGACAATTAAAAACGAGCAGAGCAGACACCCAGGAAAAGGACACTGAATCATGAAAGGCTGCAACTACTTTAGCGTCAGACCCACTAATTAGAAAACAATGGCTTAATTAAACACCTGGAAAAATAAAGTGAACATCAAGATCACTTTATCAAGATAAAAAAAATACATTATTCCCATATAACTGCTTAGTACATTTTAATATAGAGTTTTTTTTTTTTTTTTTTTTTTACCAAACTTAGTTTTCTAATTTCTATATTGTTCCCAAAACACAGAATCTGGGCAATAACAGCTCACTTAATTAGCCCAGGATTCCAATTAAAAACAGAAGTGGGTTGAAACAAAAATCCGCAGCCACAGGAGGACGTTGAGAACCCCTGCTCTAAAAGACACGGAGCTCTGATCTCTCGCTCAAAAACGTCAAATCTCTAGATCGGGTCACCAACCTTTTTGAAACCGAGAGCCACTTCAAAAAGGTACCGAGTAATACGCAGGGCTACTTTTCTGATACAAAACTTCCTGAATAACAAAGTTGCACGGTTCATCTTAAATGATATTATTAATGTACAGTAATCCCTCGCTATATCGCGCTTCGCCTTTCGCGGCTTCACTCCATTGTGGATTTTATATGTAAGCATATTTAAATATATATCGCGGATTTTTTGCTGGTTCGCGGATTTCTGCGGACAATGGGTCTTTTAATTTCTGGTACATGCTTCCTCAGTTGGTTTGCCCAGTTGATTTCATACAAGGGACGCTATTGGCAGATGGCTGAGAAGCTACCCAACTTACTTTTCTCTCTCTCTTGCGCTGACTTTCTCTGATCCTGACGTAGGGGGGTGTGAACAGGGGGGCTGTTCGCACACCTAGACGATACGGACGCTCGTCTAAAAATGCTGAAAGATTATCTTCACGTTGCTACCTTCTGTGTGCAGCTGCTTCGTGAAACGACATGCTGCAAGGTGCTTTAAATACTTAAAAGCTCGAAGGGCACGTATTGATTTTTGACTTTGTTTCTCTCTCTCTCTCTGCTCCTGACGGAGGGGGTGTGAGCTGCCGTCTTCAACAGCTTTGTGCCGCGGTGCTTCGCATACTTAAAAGCCAAACAGCCCTATTGATTTGTTTGCTTTCCTCTGTCTTTCTGACAGGCTTTGCTCCTGATGCGCACTCCTTTGAAGAGGAAGATATGTTTGCATTCTTTTAATTGTGAGACAGAACTGTCATCTCTGTCTTGTCATGGAGCACAGTTTAAACTTTTGAAAAAGAGACAAATGTTTGTTTGCAGTGTTTGAATAACGTTCCTGTCTCTCTACAACCTCCTGTGTTTCTGCGCAAATCTGTGACCCAAGCATGACAATATAAAAATAACCATATAAACATATGGTTTCTACTTCGCGGATTGTCTTATTTCGCGGTTGGCTCTGGAACGCAACCCCCGCGATGGAGGAGGGATTACTGTACTGGAAATTTTCTTTAGCTTTTCTGCCATGTTTTTCTTAATTTTTAGGGGGTAAAATCTGAGTCTAGCTCCCTGACGTAGCTGCGCCCGTTTGCTTGTCTCAGCAAAGAGTGGAGGTTTGTCTTGCGCACGATATTGAACATCTACATCAATGCAAGTGTTACTGATTCAAAAACAACAGCAACACAAATACAATTTTTAGACAGAGCTCCATGGGGGTCTAGTGCTATTTTTAGAACATGCCCTGTGGGCAACTCACGTGGTCCCTGCGGGCACCGTGTTGGCTACCTCTGCTCTACATGATAATGTCCACTGAACAAACCAGAATCGCTAGCTAAGCGGAGGTGAGGTGCGCTCCAACACGTGGCGACAGGTAGAGCGACTCAAATGGAGGCTGGCGTGTGAGTGTAGAGGGCCCCTCGCCTCGGCCCACAGCCTGTCTCTCCCTCTCTCTCAGATTTGAGCAAATAAATCAGCACCGCAGATGAACTCTGATACTTAGCAGCAGGGCTGTGGAGTCGGTAGATAAATTCTTCGACTCCTCTGTATTTAATATGCTAATGTATTTTCCATGTTGATTAAAGGAAGGCAACTTCCACGTCATTTAAACTACTGGCTAGGAAGCGGACTCTCTACCGTACTGGCCGTTTAAATAAAAGACAAAAAAATGAAAACTAAGGTTTTATTTATTGTTTTTATCAAGTACAGTGGAACCTCGATTTGCAAGTAACTTGGTTTACGAGTGTTGTGCAAGACGAGCAAAAATTTTTAATAAATTTTGACTTGATAAACGAGTGAGGTACGAGTACGAGTAGTATGTCTGCTGAGTGTCATGTGATCACAACTGAGCTGATGGTTGTTCTCTCTCTCTCTCACTGAGGGATTGTGGGTAATCGTCTCCTATTCTCCGTCTGAGTCGGCGTGCCTCACTCATATTGTCAACATCCGTACGAGCGTATAGTGTCTACTACAGCATTAGCATTGTGACTGTGTGTGTGTGTGTGTGTGTTGTGACGTGCGAGTCCCCATCTTGCACACTAAAACACAAAGCTGAGTCTCAGTACTTCAGCAACACCAGCTTTATTCAGCTTGAAACAGACACAGCAGTCAGGCAGGGCCCTGCACATTTATAATGTTCCTTGTATCACCCATTGATGGCAGGCGCGTATAGCATGTCCGCGATCTTTTCGGATTCGCTTTTACGGCGAACTGCTACAGCGCTGGGAGACTGCGGTTGCTTTGGGACGCTCTTCTGCGTGTTGTCCCGTTGGGTGGAATCCCACAACAGTTTAGAAACTCACTCACACCAGCCATGATTCTTTTCAAAGTTAAAGTGCAGGTTAGTTTGTTTTATGTATTTTTACTTTATATTTTGTATTAATCATTTTTATATGAATAGTTTTGGGTTGTGGAACAAATCATCTGAGTTTCCATTATTTACTATGGGGAAATTCACTTTGATATACGAGTGCTTTGGACTACGAGTGCGTTTCCGGAACGAATTATGCTCGCAAACCGAGGTTCCACTGTAGCTATAAAGTAGTAGCATGAAGAAAAATCAGGAACAGGAACTTTACCAGTTCAAAAAGTATAAACCACATTCTTTGGTAGTTGTAAAACAAAAAGAAACCTTAACTACATGAACAAAAAACAAAAGCTGGAAAACCTAAAACAGTTTAAATATGAAATTTGGAACACAGCTGTAGAGTAGCTGTTAAATGCAATCCAAAATTAACTCAATGCAGTGTTCTAAGAAACAGAACTTCTTCTGCCAGATCCTCTTTCATAGAAGCTCTTAAATCCGACTTTTAGAACTGAAAATTGTCTTTCACCCCTGACTTGGGTGGGTGGCATTGCTGTGACAGTTCTAGCCACATCACTAATAATCTCTGGATCAACAAGAAAGGCTGCTTCTACAGTCAGTTTCGATGAGCGATCATACTTTTCAACTTCTTTTAATTCTTTAAAAAAAAAAAAACTCCTGCTGGAATCTCTTTATTTGGACATTTACTGGTCGTTTATCTTTCACGCAGTAGCAGGGTGAGGATGTGAAGACAAGGACTACTGGACGCATTTGTTCAGACTCAGTAGAGCACCAACCCTCTGAATTGCTTCTACCTGCATTTCGGTGACAAGAGAGTCTGACTGGACCATGTTTAAAAAAAAACTCGGGAGTGGAGACCACTGCAAGGGGCCGTGGTTAAAAGAATGTCATGGCAGCAACGTTTGGACTCTTAACATGATAAATATTAAAAAACAGATCATAAAAAAGATAAGCCTTTCTAAGCAGTATGCAGAAAAGAAAATGTTCCAAGATAACCTTTGGATGTTCAATATGAGCAGGCACAATAAATGACTCTCAGTTTCAAATGCCCAAAATGAGTATGTTTATAAAAATAAAAATGTCGGAGTGAAAGGATTACCTTTGCATGTTTGAGTTCCAGTTCTGCCAGTTCTACAAGGTTTTTCCTGAAAGCTGCAACTCTTCTTGTTTTGAAGTCTATAAGCTCTGTAATGAAAATCATCAGTTGCTGTTAATAAAAGAAAGCAAACCTGAGGGTAACATTAAAGTTTAGTGCCCATAATGAGCACTAACTGGAGTCACTGAGCATTGAGCTACACTAAAACACACACACACACACAAAAAAAATAACATAATAAAACACCTTTCAGCGTGTACACCAAAATGCCTTTATATTCTATTTGCTTCCTTTTGAAATTGTTTTTAGAGATTACGATTTTAAACCTTAGGGCAGCACAGTGGTATAATGGTGACAGTACACCAGGCTTTGAGTCCTGAGTGGAGTTTGCTTGTTCTCCTCATGTCCAGATTGGGTTTCCTCCCACAGTTCAAGGGCATGCAGGTTAGGCTGCTTCACAATGCTAAATGTGTGTGTGTGTGTGTCTGTGTGTGTGTTGGTATACATGCTTTAAAAGGACACAATGTCTGACATTTCACCGACGTTATAAGGACATCTCGAATTACAAGGACACTCCTAATGTCCTCATAATTCGGACTGAATTTTCTTACGTTTTATCACCTTCTAGAGCCCGCCCGCACTTTTTTCCCTCAAGTCCCTATTGACCAGATAACTCTGATTCTGATGTGTAAGCTGTGTGTGCTCATTTTTTTTTCCGCACCCCTGTAGGCTGGTCGTGGTATTGCAACTACTAATAGCTCTAAACACAAATTCACACAGGCTTAACTTATGCGCACGTGATGTCCTCATAATGCAGGATTGGTTCAGGTGACCCTCATAAACCACATTTACCAGTATGTGTGTGTGTGTGTGTGAGACTGATCACCCTATGATGGACTGGTGCCCTTATCCAGCAACTGTTCCTGCCTTGCATCTGATGCCTGCTAGGATAGACTCCATCTTCCCTAAAACCCGACCCTGGATAAGCTTTTTAAACTTTCTAACTGTAATAAGCGTGAGTGGATAGTGCCCATGATTACGACGGAATAGCAAGTCTGAACTCACGTTAATTGTCTTTTGCAAAGGACCACATCAAAATGTCCCAAGTAGGTATCATCATACTCTCTTATTGCCTTTGAATGTTTTGCAGATTACTCATAAAAATCATAGCATACTAGCAAAATAGGACCACTCCACGTATCTTGCTCGTCTTTTATAATGACTTCCACAAACCGTATAATCACCATCGTCTTCCGGGACTCTTGCAAAAATGTCACCTTGTTGGGATGATTTGTTTTCATAGAACTTTGTCTCATTAATCTCAAATCTGTTTCCAACCCATTAGTCAGACTATTTATAAAAGCGTATCTGGTATTTTCTTTAACAGCCTACATTCATTTCCTCTCTAAATGTTAATATATTTCACCTCCTTCTAAAATAATTTTTTATGACCATGTTTGGTGTATGGTGCTCTTACTGTACTTTTATTTTATTTTAGGGTACCTCGAGAGGAGCTGTGGTATTGTATGAGGAAGTCGGGAGTGGCAGAGAAGTACATAAGAGTGGCACAGGATATGTACGAGGGGAGTGTGACGGTGGTGAGGTCTGCGGTGGGAGTGACGGAGGTGGGATTACATCAGGGATCGGCTCTGAGCCCTTTCTTATTTGCAATGGTGATGGACAGGTGGACAGACGAGATTAGACAGGAGTCCCCATGGACCATGAGGTTTGCGGATGACATTGTGATCTGTAGCGATAGTAGGGAGCAGGTTGAGGAGACCCTGGAGAGGTGAAGATATGAGAGGAGAGGAATGAAGGTCAGTAGGACCACCAAGACAGAATACATGTGTGTGAATGAGAGGGAGTGGAATGGTGAGGATGCAGGGAGTCGAGTTGGCGAAGGTGGATGAGTTTAAATACTTGGGATCAACAGTACAGAGTAATGGGGATTGTGGAAGAGAAGTGAACAAGAGAGTGCAGGCAGGGTGGAGAAGAGTGTCAGGAGTGATTTGTGACAGACGGGTATCAGCAAGAGTGACAGGGAAGGTCTACAGGACAGTAGTGAGACCAGCTATGTTATATGGGCTGGAGACGATGGCACAGGAGACACAGCTTTAGGTGGCAGAGTTAAAGATACTAAGATTTGCATCGGATGTGACGAGGATGGACAGGATTAGAAATGAGGACATTAGAGGGTCAGCTCAAGTTGGATGGTCTGGAGCCAAAGTCAGAGAGGTGAGATTGCGCTGGTTTGGACATGTGCAGAGGAGAGATGAGGAGTATATTGGGAGAAGGGTGCTAAGGATAGAGCTGCCAGGGAAGAGGAAAAGAGGAAGGCCTGAGAGAAGGTTTATGGATGTGGTGAGAGAGGACATGCAGGTGATGGGGGTGACACAGCAAAATGACGAGGACAGAAAGATATGGAAGAAGATGATCCGCTGTGGCAACCCCTAACGGGAGCAGCCGAAAGAAGAAGTAGTGTGGACGGAGATGATTTTTGCTTAAAAACTCCACTTTTAAATGCGAGTGGGGGTCTATTCACCACTGGCAGCGTATGGCCTCCCTGAATGTAGCTGATCTGATCACAGAGTCAGTGATTCCTAAAACCACATGCAGTAAAACTGAAAATAACTTTACACTACCCACCAAAAACAGCTTCTTCAGTGCTAGAAGCTATGGGTAACTAGATTATTTATGCAGATGAATTTAGTAAACTGCACCTATGATTATCCGTGATTCTTTATAGAGGTAATGTCACACAGTTAAAGAAACAGGTGAATAAATCATTTCACCATCAAGTATGTCTGTAACACTTCATACATAAATATGCAACAAAATAATCACACACAACCACAGGAAAAAAAAAATGTTCAGAGGATAAACCCACCAAAAGAAACTTGCCTTGTTTTGCGGATTCTGATATCCTTTCAAACTTTTGACAGCAAACCTGTTGGCTGGTCTCTGCAAGGAGGACATCCTTACTTTTAGATCTGGCCTTGTCTAAAGCTTTATTTGCGTTTTCATAATCAACTAACGCCCTCCCTCTTCGGTACAGGAGATCCTGGAAAGGCAAAAAAACAACTTGCACAATGCCTTGTAATTTTAATTGTTACCTGTGTATAGAGAGTCAACTTTAAAATCAATAACCATGTTCAAGGAGAGACTGGCGTGATTTACAGTGATTTAACACCAGGAGAGAAGCTTTAGAAGAAAAAAAAAATGTAATTCCTGCTATATCTTTTATATTACTCGGAATAACTATCTGCCTTCTAATAACTAGGAGCTTAAGAGATTTTATTTCTTCCACAGAAATTATTTAAAACGCTGAAATCGTTTATATAGTCTCCTGCCAGACTTCACTATTTCCCATTTCTAAACAAAGGTGGAAGCTTAGAGTCGCTGACTGCTATGTAGGAGCCAGGAAGATCCTACAACCTCTAGCTAGTTCTTCATGCCTTTGCACATTCACTCGCTCCTGAAACAGAGCAAGACACTCCAGCCATCTTCTGTATTGCCTGCTCTTTGGTGTGCGCTCTTCCTTGTAGTTGTGCCCCTGTGCACTGTCCACACTGACATTGGCCTACTAACAATACTTCCTGCCCCCAGAGTAATGTTCAGGACTGCCTAATTTGCCAGTATGATTTTTGTCTCTGCCAGAGGTTTCATGAATAAGTTTACCACGATTTTTACCACCATGACAGTGCTCTTCTCTATAGCAAGCTGTTTACATTTAAATAACTGAAAAGGAGAGAGGGAGCCTAAATAATGTAACACAAACACCACCACTCTCATTATCACCTTTAACCTTTGTCTCTCATGACCCCTTGACTCGTCAGCCTTTACACACCTATTCTCCTACTGACTTAATATGCCCTCTCATGTCAGACTGATGAAAAGAGAATACCAGGCTAAAACTCTCTAGGTTCTCCCAGTATCCCTGAACCTTCTTGATTTCAGTAACATTAAGTGTAAGGACCCGTAAAAGGCTCTCATTAATTCCCACTTGGTAGAAGAGCTCTGGAACAGCCAAGAGGGTGCGCAGAACGAACTTCCTGCCCTCTCACATTGCTCTTCTGAGTTCTGTGTCAGGTACAGCTGTCATCTTCTGGATCACCGGTCCCAACATTTCTAGAGGATCCTTCTCACATCCCTCCCAGGTTCTAACACTGCTGAACTTGCCCATTAAATGTCAAGAGAGAATGTTTTATAGCATTCAGCACCCATTGGCTTGCCATGAGGGCACAAACAATTACTCACTTCTCACGAGATCTGAAGGACTTTCCTCTGCCCTGTTCACTTACCCCCCAAGGCACACCTTCACAACACATACAAACACATAAACACACATACTTACACAAAAGATTACATTACCTTTGCAGCTTGAGACTCCCTCAAATAATATTTAAGCAAGTCAGCAAGTTTCAGGTCCTCATCAGCAGCCACCCGAGCTTCTATTTTCTAAAGACAAACATTAAAAAAAAAAAAGGTATTTTTCTATATATATCTTAAAATTATTTTCCTTATACATACACATATGTACACACATACTTCATTGCTTAATACCTTAAAACAGGGGTCCTCAATCACGGTCCTTTAGGGCCACAGTGGCTGCAGGTTTTTGCTCCAACCCAGTTGCTTAATAAGAAGCCCTTAGTGGTCAAGTAACACTTCTGCTTCACTTTAGTTGTCTCGCTCGTTAAGATTTTGAACCCTTGCCTATTTTAGTCTTAACTGCTCCTAATTAGCAATAACATCCATCCATCCATTCATTATCCAACCCGCTATATCTGAACACAGGGTCACGGGGGTCTGCTGGAGCCAACACAGGGCGCAAGGCAGGAACAAATCCTGGGCAGGGCAGCCCACCGTAGGGCATACACACACCAAGCACACACTAGGGACAATTTAGGATCACCAATGCACCTGACCTGCATGTCTTTGGACTTTGGGAGGAAACGCACGCAGACAAGGGGAGAACAAGCAAACTCCACGTAGGGAGGAACCAGGAATTGAACCAAGATCGCCTAAATGCGAGGCAGAAGCATTACCACTACACCACCATGCCGCCTAGCAATATAACATGCAAATGACAAAAGAGACCAGCCTTTCTCCATTTAGCTTGTTACCATTTACTCCTGTGTGTATTTATCGTGTACTATTGGGTTTAATTAAATACTTGGAAGGAAAGTGAAGAGAAAAAAGTGAAGGACTGAGAATTACTCGTCCATTTTCACCTTCAAATCATTTGGATGATATCCATAGAAAGGGGAAGAAAATCCAGGAGATGAGAATGAGCTGACATAGCAGAGCTAAAGCACCGACAGGCCATGAAATTAAATTATTGGTAAGAATTGCTTTCTAATTGAGCAATTGGGTTGGAACAAAAACCTGCAGCCACTGCGGCCCTCCAGGACTGGGACTGAGGACCCCTGGTTTAAGCTGTGAAAATTTTTTTTTTTTTAATAGGTAAGGCCCAAGCGAATGAAACCCAGCTAAAGTGAGAATAAATGAGAAATGTTCACCTTTAAACCAATACGTACCCTAGTTTTTTCAAGTAACTCTGATATTTTCAAGAAAAATCTGAAAACAAGAGCAAGACACTAAATTATGACATACTCGGTAATAAATACAGCTATGCAGGGTACTGAGCAAGGAACTATAGCATTTTCCATTTTGTTACATAAACGAATTATAGAAAATATGTTAAACAGCTGAATATTTAACAAAGGCAAATTTGCTCAGTACTTTTGCAACTTGTTATACATGAACATGCTGAAGAAACATGTTACGTACTTTCACTACTTAAAGGTTAGTAGTACTAGGGTGTTGTACCGTGTTAGCCATTATGGATGTAGTGAAAAGTCAAGCAAAATGACCCCTTTTATTGGCTAACTCAGGCTCCTTCTTCAGGCAAAATGGAATCCTTACAATCAATTAATCAATTCCATCTTGCCTGAGGTACCTCGAAAGTCGGCAAATTGTAATCTTTTTAGTTAGCCAATAAAAGGTGTCATTTTACTTGACATGTTACTACTTTCTAAAGTCAAATAAATCTGTCCAGTTTAGAGTATGTTAATTAAAACCCCCACGATATTTTCAAGTGCTGACTGAACGCTGTGTGTTAGCGGGCTTTTTGTTTTCCTCGATTCTGACACACCTATTAGGTGCCCTGGACCCTAAACCTACTGTATGTTTTATTGACTAACCACCTTAACTTTTAGAACAGATGACATTTAGGATATCTAAAGGACTGTTAACAGACTAAGAACCTGAAATTCAGTGGAAAAGCCATTAATGTTACTTGTGGGTAAAAACTGACACAAAAGAAATGGCAGAGTTTAAAATGTGCAGCAAATTACAAAAACAACGCTGGAAAATGTTTCACTTTTATAGTGCTAGGTCACTTTACTAAAACCCTTCACGTTGCCCCATTTATTATGTGTGTAAGGGTTATAAATAAACAAACTACCCTAAATAAAGAGTTAAATCAAGTAAAAGTACTGTATATGATGGGTCAAAAACTGACCATAAGGACGTGGCAGTGTTCAAAATGTATAGCAGCAATACAGAAATGTGACATTTCAACACTTATAAAGTTAGGACTGCACTTTACTATAAGCCCTGGGTGGTAAGGCAGACAAGTGGGCTTCAATGGTTTCATTTATTTAATGAGTTTAACATATTCCGTTGTTTAAGTCTGTGCTGGTGTACAGCACACATGTGAAAGTGTACACTGGTTTTATTAGTTAATTGGGAATCGGCTGGCAGCAGCTAAGTCTGTTAGAGAAACTGAGGAGAAAGCCATCACTGGTCAAAGGCAGTGAGAAGATGGAAAGGTCAGTGTCAGTCGGGGACACGACGGAGCTGAAAAGAGGAGATTTAGGATTTTTATGGGTGATGAACACACAAAATACCATAAGTGGGGAGTAAAATCCATTCAAGTCAATAATGGGTTAGAACTGACCCAAAGAACTTGGCTGTGATCAACATGTGAAGCAAATGTACAAACACATATTTAGAAAAATGTTTTTCTTTTTGTAAAAAAGTTAAATGACTTTTAGTAAAGTTTTAGTAAACCCTTCACATTTCTGACCTGAAAAGATGCCATTTAGGATGTTTCTATGGGATGTGAACACACAAACTACTGTACACAGAACTGGAAATCTATGAAAGTCAATGGTGGGTCAAAAAATGAGCCAAAGGACATTTTGAAATTTGTTTGCACACTCTCTTTTGTTTTTTTGTCAAGTTAAGTCACTTTACTAAAAGCCTTACCATTTACAGTATGAGCTACAAATATGGCATTTAGGATGTTTTTATTGGAGGGTAAATAACCAGACTCCCCTAAATGCAGCAGAAAAATCCGTTAAAGTCAAGAGTGGGGTCAAGACTGACCTGAAAGACAAGGCAAGTTAATTTATTAGAAGCTGTACAAATGATGGGATATTTTACTTGAAACTTTTTTGTTAATTTAGGGAAATGTAAGAAACGTTACAAGGATTCATCCTGAACATATGAAATTTAGGGTGTTTTTACTGATTTCAAACATAAAGAAAGGGTCAAATCTGACCCAAAGATGTTGTGAGGGTTAATACGATGATTTATGTAGCATTATTAAATACTATCGCTTAAACAATAAATGGCCAAGTGTTGTTAGTTCTTGTTAAAGAATGAAACAGCTAATTATTTCTTTTCTTTCATCCAGGTATTAATGTTTTGTTAGCTTTTAAAAATGAGGAATGATTTTGTGTAGCCATCAGTCATGTAGGAGGATTTAAAATAATGGCACCTTTTTCTGCAGTTTCCAGTTCTGATGAGCAAGCTTAATGGATTCCAGATATTAGAATCTTTTTCACTAACTGTCCCACATGCAGGCTAAACTGTAAATAAAGTACTGTATGTCATCGCAGAAAAAAAAATCCCAACACTAGCTTTTCCCAGAATGTAAATAAAAAAAAGCTTCTACATAATATAAAATCCTTTTAATAAATATCCATTTCTCCATTTACATTTTCTGAAAGATAAATTTTATTATAAAATATGCACACACACACACACGACAGATGCAAAATGTTAGAAGACCAGTGCCAATCTAGAAAAAGCAGGACTGTGTAAAGCGCCCACAGATCTGGAGTTCTGCATTCTGGATATTCTACAACAACAACATTTATTTCTATAGTACGTTTTCACACAAATGATGTAGCTCAAAGTGTTTTACAAGATGAAGAAACAAAACAAGAAAAAAAAAATATATATAAAAATTAGGCAATACTAATTAAAGAATAAAGTAAGATCCGATGCCCAAGGTCTCCAAAATTAAAGTAAACCATCTCACAAACTGCACTAAGGCTTCCTACTCTTTACATTTTCAATAAATGATTTGCTTTTAATCATCGGCGACTTTATTTAATAATTAATAAAATGGACTCACTTGCATACATCGGTTGAGTCTTGGGTTCCTAGTGTGTATAATGTTGCAGCAATTCTATTGAAATCTTCTGAAATATCTTCAAAAAAGAGAGAGATAGGGAGACACGTTGTACTTAAAATCTGATTAGCGGCACATAAAAAGACAGGAACGTACACTTTCTGACAGATGATACACAAGACTGCAGTTGTATTATTGTGTATAAATGACACAGTGTCATATTTCTTAACCCATATTGTGATAAGAGTAATATCAAAATTTTCAGAGCTTGAAAGATTGATTTTTCAGTTTACATCATTTTAGACTATGAAAATGACACATTAAACTAGCCAAACCTTTAATACCACTCTATGTATGTGTTACAGTAATTACTTTGTGTTATTTAATTCCTGCTAGTCTTAAACATTTATGTTTCTATGCTTTTGTATAATATATAGTATCAGGCGCATAGTTATCCCACTGTTTTAATAATAGTTTGCTGACATTCCAAAAGAGTCAGTGTTACAATAGAATTTGGTCTTTTTACATGTGTGTAAGTAAGCATTTAAAGCAGCACCCTGTGGGTGCAACACTGCTGTAGTAAAACTGTAGCTAATACAGTATGGAAAAAATGACCCTTACCCATTTCCAACACCGTCAGCAACAAAAAGACAAAAAGACCAAAGTAAAACACAGACAGTTAAAAAAAAGGTCAGATTTACCATGATACTATATATTATAAATCAGCAATGTGGTCTTAAAGGCAACTTGGGAAAAAAAAACACAAATTTTCTAAATTTTTAACAGACTGGCACCATCTCATTTATCCATTCAATCAGCAAATTCTCAAGGTTCTACACTGGCTTCTACTGAAGATTACAAAAATCTTTATTCACATTCACTTCCTTAATGAAATAAGTGAACAGGCGGCGGTCACAATACACAGATACAGTCACATGAAAGTTTGTGACCCCCTCTCAGCCTGTGTAATAATCGACTCTCCTACCAACATTAAAGATAACAGTGGGATGTCTTACATTTCCTAGGAGTGCTGCGGCGTTTTCTGAACAAAGATTTTTAGTGACACAGTATTTAGTTGTATGAAATGAAATCAAATGTGAAAAACTGGCTGTGCACAAATGTGGGTCCCCTTGTCATTGTGCTGATTTGAATGTCTGTCACTGCTCAATGCTGATTGGTTGGATGAGCTTGTTAAGCCTTGAACTTCACAGACCGGTGTGTCCAATCATGAGATATAAAGGGATTTAAGGTGGTCCATTGCAAGTTGTGCTTCCTTCCCTTTGTCTCTCCGCTGAAGAGTGACAGACAGCATGGGATCCTCAAAGCAACTCTCCAAAGATCTGAAAACAAAGATTGTTGAGTCTCCTGGTTTAGGGGAAGGCTACAAAAAGCCACCTCAGAGGTTTAAACTGTCAGTTTCAACTGTAAGGAATGGAATCAGGAAATGGAAGGCCACAGGCACAGTTGCTGTTAAACCAGCAGGTCTGGCAGGCCAAGAGGAGCGGCATATGAGCAGGATTGTGAGAATGGTGACAAACAACCCACAGATCACCTCCAAAGACCTGCAAGAACATCTGGCTGCAGATGGTGTATCTGTACATCGTTCTACAATTCAAACATCTGTATGGCAGGGTGATGAGAAAGAAGCCCTTTCTGCACTCACGCCACAAACAGAGTCGCTTGTTGTATGCCAATGTTCATTTAGACAAGCCAGATTCATTTTGGAACAAAGTCAAAATTGGAGACAAAAATTGAGTTATTAGGTCATAACAAAAAGCACTTTGCATGGCGGAAGAAGAACACCGCATTCCAAGAAAAGCACCTGCTACCCACTGTCAAATTTGGTGGAGGTTCCATCATGCTGTGGGGCTGTGTGGCTAGTTCAGGGACTGGGGCCCTTGTTAAAGTCGAGGGTCGGATGAATTCAATCCAATATCAACAAATTCTTCAGGATAATGTTCAAGCATCAGTCACAAAGTTGAAGTGACGCAGGGGTTGGATATTCCAACAAGACAATGACCCAAAACACAGTTCAAAATCTACAAAGTCATTCATGTAGAGGGAGAAGTACAATGTTCTGGAATGGCCGTCACAGTCCCTGGTAGTCTCATCAAGACCTAAGTAACACTTTATTTTAAATATCAAAGTTGAATTCAATTGTTCTCTCGTTCACAAGCTAAGCGGAGTTAAGGAACGCGCCCCGAAACTGGCGAGTGAGTGAGTGAGGAAGCTCCCACCAACCCCAGCTGCGTGTTTCTCGAATTTGTGCAAGTAAATCGGTACCACAAGAGAACTACAATACATAGTGCGATGATAGGAGTCGCAAAATCAACCGGAATGTTCAAGCAAATTCTAGAAAAAAAAAAACCCGATATAAATCTGTGAAATAGTTCCCACGTGAAAAGCGGACAGACAGACAGACAGACATTAGATTTTATATATTATATATTAGTAAACCTTCAAAATAATGTGCAGTTAAAGTCTCAACAGCATTCTCAGCATTTCTGGAGCTTAGTAGAGCCAGATAACTATAAGAATCTTCACCAAGCAGCTCTGAAAATGTCAGCTTTGTTTGGGTCTCCATACCTCTGTGATTCTGACATGAATGTCATGAAATCAAAGTTCAGAACAAGACTGACAGACGAACACTGAAATGACTCCATAAGAGTGAGCCTGAGGGGCTCCACTCCACCATACACCTCAGTGCCAGTCATCTGACTAACTAAACAACACATCACACACGTAACTGGACATGTGAATAAAGTGAAACAGTGACATGTGACAAAATG
The DNA here is from genome assembly GCF_900747795.2 of Erpetoichthys calabaricus. Lineage (NCBI taxonomy): Eukaryota > Metazoa > Chordata > Cladistia > Polypteriformes > Polypteridae > Erpetoichthys > Erpetoichthys calabaricus. The sequence goes on along the minus strand of NC_041409.2, from coordinate 98,080,990 downwards.
ACAAACTAAGAAGTCAGAGATACACTAGAAAATGCAGACAGACATACAAAATGCACTTGCAGGTGAACTAAATATTTTTTTTGATGTTTTAATGCAAAATGTGAGTTGTGGACACCAACATTTTGTAAATGTTCAGGCAAAACAAGCGTATTCAGGTTGTTTGGTTTGAAATAAGCTATGAGAATAAACGTTAGAAAACACGAGCAGCTCTCGGCCATTTTCATTTTGTAAAAGTAGCTCTCAGGGGGGAAAGGTTGGAGGCCCCTGCAGTAATGTGTGTTGCATAGTCCAATCACTTTTTAAAGTAATCAGTAAACGAATGCAATACTTAGCTTATTAAAGCAAAAATAGCCGTGTTATTATTATTCCAGCAGCACTGGGTTCAAGGCAAGAAGCACATCTAGTGGGTCCTTTGCAGAATTCTAAATGAAGTGTCAGTTTCACTAAGCATATTTATACTGCAAAATACAAGAAAATTATCCGAGTCATCACGCTTATTTTTGACTTCCTGGTGACTAATGATGACGAACTCTTTTTTGCTCAGTTTAAGGACACAGTGTTTTGCCAAATGAGAACTCCAGAAGATTAAAATGCAGATTATTAAACCAGGTTTCTGCATTAATTGCGTCATTCACCTTAATCTGATTATGTATGTGCATGTAAACGCACTGAATGACCAATTTCCAAGCCAAAACAAATACTGTCACAATACAGAGCCACTGAGGGGACTATTTTTTTCTAGGAATTAATCTGGTGCGCACCACATACTATTACATGCATAGCATATACTTTCTGAAGAGAACCAGATACTACTGCATGCACCTATACAACATTTCCTATTAACAAAACAGAGGGGCTTAATACCATATTTACTCGTGTACCACGTGCCCTCATGTAAGACACGCACCCTAATTTTTACAAAGAAAATCACGAAAAAACTTTTCCCCCATGTACAACGCGCGTTGATTGTATAGGAAGAGTTTAGGGCACGTTTTCCGCGAAATGCCCTTCTGTCTTTGTTGCATGACAAAAGAGCGAGCGAGAGAGGAAGAGAGACAGAGAGGGCGCACGAGCGAGCAACAGCGAGAGCGCGCGCGAACGAGCAAGAGAGAGAGAGAGAGAGAGAGAGAGCGCGCGCGAACGAGCAAGAGAGAGAGCGCGCGCGAACGAACGAGCAAGAGAGAGAGAGAGAGAGAGAGAGAGAGCGCGAACGGGCAAGAGAGAGAAAGAGCGCGCGCGAACGAGCAAGAGAGAGAGAGAGAGAGAGAGAGAGCGCGAACGGGCAAGAGAGAGAAAGAGCGCGCGCGAACGAGCAAGAGAGAGAGAGAGAGCGCGCACGAACGAGCAAGAGAGAGAGAGAGAGAGAGAGCGCGAACGGGCAAGAGAGAGAAAGAGCGCGCGCGAACGAGCAAGAGAGAGAGAGAGAGAGAGAGAGAGAGAGCGCGAACGGGCAAGAGAGAGAAAGAGCGCGCGCGAACGAGCAAGAGAGAGAGAGAGAGAGAGAGAGAGAGAGAGAGCGCGCACGAACGAGCAAGAGAGAGAGAGAGAGCGCGCGCGCACGAACGAGCAAGAGAGAGAGAGAGAGCGCGCGCGCGCGAACGAGCAAGAGAGAGAGAGAGAGCGCGCGCGAACGAGCAAGAGAGAGAGAGAGAGCGCGCGCGAACGAGCAAGAGAGAGAGAGAGAGCGCGCGCGAACGAGCAAGAGAGAGAGAGAGCGCGCGCGAACGAGCAAGAGAGAGAGAGAGAGCGCGCGCGAACGAGCAAGAGAGAGAGAGAGCGCGCGCGCGAACGAGCAAGAGAGAGAGAGAGCGCGCGCGCGAACGAGCAAGAGAGAGAGAGAGAGCGCGCGCGAACGAGCAAGAGAGAGAGAGAGAGAGCGCGCGCGAACGAGCAAGAGAGAGAGAGAGAGCGCGCGCGAACGAGCAAGAGAGAGAGAGAGAGCGCGCGCGCGAACGAGCAAGAGAGAGAGAGAGAGCGCGCGCGCGAACGAGCAAGAGAGAGAGAGCGCGCGCGCGAACGAGCAAGAGAGAGCGCGCGCGCGAACGAGCAAGAGAGAGAGAGCGCGCGCGAACGAGCAAGAGAGAGAGCGCGCGCGAACGAGCAAGAGAGAGAGAGCGCGCGCGAACGAGCAAGAGAGAGAGAGCGCGCGCGAACGAGCAAGAGAGAGAGAGAGCGCGCGCGAACGAGCAAGAGAGAGAGAGAGCGCGCGCGAGCGAACGAGAGAGAGAGAGAGCGCGCGTGAGCGAACGAGAGAGAGAGAGAGCGCGCGCGAGCGAACGAGAGAGAGCGCGCGCGAGCGAACGAGAGAGAGAGAGAGAGAGAGCACGTGAACGAGCGAGAGAGAGAGCACGCGAGCGAACAAGACAGAGAGAGAGAGCGCGAGCGAACGAGAGAGAGAGAGCGCGCGAGCGAACGAGAGAGAGAGAGCGCGCGAGCGAACGAGAGAGAGAGAGCGCGCGAGCGAACGAGGCAGAGAGAGAGAGAGAGAGAGAGCGCGCGAGCGAACGAGAGAGAGAGCGCGGGCGAACGAGAGAGAGAGCGCGCGGGCGAGAGAGAGAGCGCGCGAGCGAACGAGAGAGAGAGCCCAAGCAGAAGAAGTAAACATTGCAGAAAAAAATTTCCTCGTGTATGACGCGCACCTGATTTTCTAATGCTAATTTTCGGGAAAAAATGTGCGTGTGGTACACGGGTAAATACGGTAGTTTCATGTTATATATACAGTTACGCTCTGTGGGTGGGTTGGCGCCCTGCCTGGGATTGGTTCCTGCCTTGCGCCCTGTGTTGGCTGGGATTGGCTACAGCAGACCCCGCATGACCCTGTGTTCAGATTAAGCGGGTTGGAAAATGGATGGATGGATGGATCCTCAAAAGTATACGTGTGAGGTTAACAGGCAATTCCAAATTGGTTCTGTGTAAGTGTTTTGTATGAGTGGGCACTACAATGGACTGCTATCCTGTTATGTTCTGCTCAAGTCTCTTCTCAATGTCCAGTGCAACCAGGATAGGCTGCACCTCGCCCACAACACTGAATTAGATTAAGTAGGTTTGAAAATGTTAGGATATTCTTTTTCTGTAAAATACCAAAAGAAACAATTTAGATACTAATTACTATTATACCGTATATATCCTGGCAAATTACTCAGTAATTATCGGTTCCTGAGATGAACTATAAGTAAGAGCAAAGTGGCATCTTGAAAGAGGAAAGGAATATAATTATTTGCAATGGGTGCAGCTGTCAACCATTTTCTAGAACAAAGAAAGGGGTGGAGTGTTTTGTATCAGAACTCTGCGGTATATTTATTGTTTCTTAGGGAGAGACACACATCCCAGAGGGCCTGAAATGCTAGGTTACACACACTGCTGCAGCTATAAAACAATTCGGGGGGGGGCATAATCGCCAATGGACTCCTGAGAATAAGTTAGGAAAGAGAGACAAAAAGAAATAAAATGGCAAAGACCGCTCAAACAGTGTACAGCCATGTAGTGAGACATTCACAACAGGCTGCAGTTAGCCAATCTTTTTATACAAGGGGGCTCTGCCCCCTGCTCGCTTCGCTCGCCTACCCCCGGCGTTGGGTATCCTGAAATTCATTAGCCGAGCTCGTTCGTTTCGGAGACGTGCCCGCATTGCCTGCGGTATTCCATACGCGCGTTGTAGGCGCCTCCGTTCATTGAGTATATCCAGGCGGCCTCGTGTTTGTATATCCGTCAATTGAGCTCGTTCGTTTTGAACCCGTGCCTGCCTTGCTTCCGTAGTTTCAGACGCGCGTTGTAGGCGCCTGCGTTCATTGATCGTATCCAGGTGGGTCGCGTTCAGTGTTTTGAATGATCCCAAGCAGCACATCATTCCTAACTTCACTCCGCAGTAGTGCCACGCACAATATGGCAGTGACGCCTGTGCCTTCCGTATTATGTCGGGTTTCACCATGCTGTGTAGGCGCCTTCCGTCGCGTGATGTAGGCGCCTGCACCTTCCGGGTCTGCCTCCGCCGTGTGGTGTGGACGTTTAACTGTTGTTTTTTTTCTGCTTTCATATTCTGTGTTGCTCTGCATGTGTCTCGTGCCTACGTTGTTTTAGAAGCTGCTGAATTCCAGTTTTCATTATTTCTAACCTGCCCTCCATGTGTTTGGCCCCGTATTTTAACCTCCTTATGACTTCTTACTTTGTTTTCTACTCTGTCTTTTATTTCTGACCTCGCTTTATCCTGCTGTTGTTTCAATGACACCTGGTCCGTGGTGATTATATTCTCCCTTTTTCGAGTAATAATTTCCATTTGTTTGCGATACTGTGATGTTTACTGTACTGTCAATAATGCATCACTGGAATGTGATCCACCTATGCTGTATAGTTTGGACGTGTGAGGATGACGAACGTTTAATACGGAGCGTCCGCCGTGTCACTCTGGGGGCCCCCCCACTGTTAATACGGAGCTTCTTCCGTACTATTATGCGGTGCATTGTGGACCACTGCGGACTCCGTAGTGTTTCCCGTTTCACTTTTTAGCTGGGTCAGTCGAGACGTTTCTTTTTGGAGCCGTGCCTGCCTGGTTTGTAGGCGCCTGTACCTTCCGGGTCTGCCTCCGCTGTGTGGTTTGGACGTTTAACTGTCGTTGTTTCCGCCTTTATATTCTGTCCCTCGCTGTGCATGTGTTTCGTGCCTAGGTTTTTTTGAAGCTGTTGCATTCCAGTTTTCATCATCTGTAACCTGCTCTCCATGTGTTTGGCCCCGTTCTTTAACTTCTTTATGACGTTTTACTTTGTTTCCTACTCTGTGTTTTATTTCTGACCTCGCTTTATCCTGCTTGTGGCATGTCAGACGGTTCGTAGTCTCTCCCGTTTCACTCTGGGGAGGGGGGCTTTGTGTGGCGCCTGCGCACTATGTCTCCTGCGTCCACGGGCAGGTCCCTGCGTCCATATCTGGTTTACCATTCTCGGTTAGTAATATGGATTTGTACCCCATTTCTAAAACTCAGGTTAGAAGTTTTGACTTCTCAATTTAAACTTTTTATACTATCCCTGCTCACTTCACTCGCTAACCCCTTCCCCCTCCCCCGCCAGCGCTACACGCCATTGTGAAGGGGGGGGGGGCTGAATGCACCCCAAGGAGATGCGGTCGCTCCTCCGAAACACCCCTCAAATGGTGATACAATGGGAAACAAACAACAGATGTTTTCTTTACCTCCTCTTTGCTCGATCAGCTCTTGGCTTGCTGCTGCTGCTGCCGTGCCGCGTGATCTGCATTTCGCGCAGCGCTTCAAACGTTTAAAAGCCTGTACAGCAGCTGTCCTTTTGTCTCGTTGCCTTGTCTCTCTTCTCCCCTAGACATTCTCAAACACTATTCAATCTCTTCTTGCTGTTCCGTTATTTCACCGAGTAATATTTTCCATTTGTTTGACGCTATTGCAATCTTTACTGTCATGTTTTTGAGACTTTCGAATTTTCCTACTTCCAATATCTCTATCCTGCTCTGCATGTGTATCACGGGACTTGCTTCCAAAGGTTGCAAGTATGACGTGACTTGACTGTCTCGCGGGATGTGAAAGTGTCTCTCTTCAAAAAGATTATGTCTCGTCGCAAGATTTTTTTTTTTATATAATAGAGCGATTTATCCATCCATTTGTTAAACTCACTTAATATAATTTCACGGTGGTGTCATCCGGATGACTTAACTGACTGAAAGGTGATCATGCCCATGGCAGCACGCACTTACATGTAAGTCAATGAAGTTTCTTTCTATTCACTGTTTCAGTATTTGTAGCAGATATCATCTTTTTTGTGGGGGGGGATAAATACAGAAAACATGCTGTAATGGTTAAGAAACACACATGAATAAGCTGCCACTTTCCAACGTAAAATAAAATTAATCTGCAAAAGATAAATAAATCAAAGACTAGTCTGCAACAAAACCCTCCAATGCAAAAAAACTCAGCGGTACGTTATAGTCCGAGGTATGCTGAATCCATTTCTGAAACTGGAGTTTTTCTCTACCACATATGTTTTCTGTAAGATACTGGACTCGGTGAAAAATGCAGTTGTGAAAAAAATAAAATGTTGATTTTTTTTTTAAAATTAAAATTATTTTTGTTATATGGGTAACCTGGAACCTATCCTAGGAAGCATATGGGCTCATTTATACTTCACACTCAGAACTAGTTCATTTTGAATGAATCTTTAATGTGACTCGGGAAGAACGAGTCGTCTCGTGGGAGTGATTCGTTCAGTCGTGCACGCGCATTTGCGCAACTTCCTATAGTTTCTGTATTGGAGTTACTAAGTTATCAAGTGGTCACGTGACAAAAGAACGAACGACTCGAAAGACTCGAGGAATGAACTAATCAATTCTCTTTCCGGCTCAGACTGCATAGGTTAAGCTTATGGGGCTGTCATGTGATGAACGAACGACTCAAACACGAAAACTTATCAGATAAGAGGCGAGGTGAGCGAATCATAGACTAAAGACCCAGGTAAACAATGAATTAATATTTTCTGTTTATTATAGCATTATAGTTTTGTCTTGTTTGTAGTGTGATCAACATTTGTGTAAGCAGTAGATGTGTTAGGGAGGTAACAGGTAACATTTTAATTATATTTTGCTAAAATGAACGAAATGACTCGAAAAAAGATTCGTTCATTTTGCTGAACGAGACTCAAAGGTCCAAGTCGGCAAAATGATCCGAACTTCCCATCACTACTCGGAACACGTACGCGCCTGCATCATGGCCGCCACGCGTTCTGAGCGTTCATTTGACGCGTCCTCTGAGCAGGTCCTCAGAAATTAACGTGATGCGTGCGCGACTTGCCATACCAGCAAAAAGTCGGGGGGGGGCGCAGTGAGCTAAAAGTTGGAATGTGACATCAAGAGTCTCTGTTTACTATCTACATGTGACAGAAAGCCGCCTTGCGGATCTTACGAGATCGGTGTGCACGCTTCGATAATTGATAAATGGTTCGATGTGGTGAAGCAAAATGCTGACATACAGATGTATTCATGGTGCTTTTATATTCAAGCGTCGCATATTCCCGATCGTAATGACATGATACGTTTTAAAATTCTTACATACTGTGCCATCTTTTTTTCTAGGGCTTCCTCTGCTCCTGACAGCAGCGAATCGCCAGCAATAGAGCGCCACACGGAGCGCATTAAATGTATGATATTCCAAATCTCTGCACATTCAGAATCCGTAGATTTATACTTGATATCACTTTCATGATGAAAAGCATTAAAGAATGTATATTACATTTTACAGATAAATCAGTAATTTCATTTAAATAATGAATACTGTTAATAGGACGGAGTGTTGGCTCTGAGGCTAGGGATATGCACTGGCAATCGGAAGGTTGCCGGTTCTAATCCCGTAAATGCCAATAGGGACTCTGCTCTGTTGGGCCCTTCAGCAAGGCCCTTAACCTGCAATTGCTGAGCGCTTGGATTAGTGAGAAAAGCGCATTATAAATGCAAATAATTATTATTATTATTATAATTATACACATGGGGTGTTACAGTGGCAGAGCATTAGCGCTGCTGTCTTGCAGGGAGTCACGTCGCCGATATTCCCTGCCTGGAGTTTACACGGTTTCCTTCCAAAGATATGCAGATTTGGGGATTTGGTGCTGCTAGTGTATGTGTGTGCTTGTATTCACCTTGCGATGAGCCGAGGCCTCGCCCAGGGATTGTTTCTCACTCGTGCCCAGTGCTTGCTGGAATGGACACATCCCTGGATTTAATCAATAAATATCCTTTTCAGAGATATTGTGGTAAGGTGTCATCAGAATTTAATGGATGTTCTAGGCAATTCACAACACAGAGAAGCCGAACATGTTCTCACCGTGATAATATCTCTTACTGCCACCTGGCGAATTCCTCCAGATTTACGTAAAGTACGCGCACAAGTATAAACAGAACAATGCTTGCGTAGCAGGAGCGTCCGCTGCAACATGCGTCGCGTGAAGTATAACTCCGGCCTAAGACGTAAGGCAGGAACAATCACTGAACAGGGTGCTAGCTTAGTGCAGCGTGAAAAAACACACACACACACACACACACACACTGTATATAGCAGGGGCCAATTTAACATCCCACATCCATCTAACGTACACAGCTACAGTCACCATTTTCAAAAGTCTTCTTTTCATGTGCTATCATTCATTTCTGTTTGAATAAATAAGACACTGAAATAAAACAGAAGTCAAGCTGTAGATGAATCGGTAATAAAATGCAGTGGAACCTCGGTTTGCAAGCATATTTCGTTCCGGAAACGTGCTCATAGTTCAAAGCACTCGTATATCAAAGTGAATTTCCCCATAAGAAATAATGGAAACTCAGATGATTTGTTCCACAACCCAAAACTATTTATATAAAAATAATTAATACAAAATATAAAGTAAAAATACATAAAACAAATTAACTTCCACTTTACCTTTGAAAAGAATCATGGCTGATGTGAGTGAGTTTCTAAACTCTTATGGGATTGCACCCAACGGGACGACACGCGGAAGAGCGTCCCAAAGCAATCGCAGTCTCCCAGTGCTGTAGCAGTTCTCCGTAAAAGTGAATCTGAAAAGATCGCGGACAAGCTATACGCGCCTGCCATCGATGGGTGATACAAGGAACAAGGAACATTATAAATGTGCAGGGCCCTGCCTGACTGCTATGTCTGTGTATAAATAACCGCGCTGTTGCTGTTTCAAGCTGAATAAAGCTTGTGTAGCTAAAGTACTGAGACTCAGCTTCGTGTTTTAGGGTGCAAGACGGGGACTTGCATGTCACAGCACACATGCGCGCGCGAGCACACACACACACACACACACACACACACACACACGAGCGCGGCGCAAGCACACACACACACACGAGCGCGCGCAAGCACACACGAGCGCGCGCAAGCACACACACACACGAGCGCGCGCAAGCACACACACACACGAGCGCGCACAAGCACACACACACACACGAGCGCGCACACACAATGCTAATGCTGTAGTAAACACTATACACTCGTACGGATGTTGACTATATGAGTGAGGCACGCCGACTCAGATGGAGAATAGGAGACGATTGCCCACAATCCCTCAGTGAGAGAGAGAGAGAGAGAGAGAGAGAGAGAGAAGAACCATCAGCTCAGTTGTGATCACATGATGGTCAGCAGACAAAGCGTATACAGTACATACTACTCGTACTGCAAGACCTCGCTCGTTTATCAAGTGAAAATTTATTAAAAATTTTTGCTCGTCTTGCAAAACACTCGTAAACCAAGTTACTCGCAAACCGAGGTTCCACTGTATTTATATATGCACTGCACATACACATTCATTAAGTATAAAATAAAGTTATAATATCTTAGCAGCAAAGCTTCCTAAAGAAAGAGAAACATTAATTCCTCAAGTAAACCAAGGTCCACTATACAGTTACTTCTCTACCCAACTCAGAAAGTCTGTAATCTCCCAATGGAGCTGCTGCCTAACTATTGTACGGCAACCAAATTATTAAAAATGTTGGAGGAGACATTAAGGACTCAAGATGCTAGGATTATGGCAGAACTTCAGTTTTTGCTAACATTAAGCTAGAGTGGCCTAGTCTGCTGAGGAACAAGACTACAATGTCAAAGGCTGCGGAGAGTGTTGGCAGCACTTGCCTTGCTGTGAGCACCTAAGAGACAGTACATGGGGAAAAAAAACAAAATATAGAATCTTTGTGATTTATGCCTATTAGTGCTTTACTTTGTTGTTTTTCTTCCATGTATACTGCTGGAAAGACTTCAGCATCAGCCGAGGTTATAATATTAACAGACCACACTTCACAGGAAGTATGAATCTCTTGCAAGATTAGATGATAGTATATAGAATTGAAACATCCACACTTTCCACTTAATTTGACATCTTCTGTAAGTACAGTACATGTAAAATGTTTCTCATGATCAATTCAAGTCAGTCCACACAGCTGCTGTAAGTGACACGGCCCAAACAAGGCCACATTCATTGAAATCTTCTTCTCAATGCTACCAGCCTAAACTGCCACAATTAGGTTTAGGATCAACTTTAACTGAATGTGTTGCACATGTTCCTCTACTTCCTCTATGCCACAGGCAGGTGGAGATTCACATCATGAATTTGAAGCTACTCACTGCTCTGGACTAATCATTCTGGGAGTAGCGAGGTAGTGTTATTATTAAGGCTAGACAGCTTTACATCACTAGCCTTCTTTAAAGACCAACTGCAAAACAATGAAACAGAAAGCCTAGTCTAAATAATGAAAATTTCTTCACTATGTGTATTCTAATTAAATTAGACATTGGATGTATCCTTTTTTTATTATTTCGTTACAGAATACAAAACTTACTTTTATGTGATCTTATCATTTTATCTGATTTGGCCGATGCATCTTTAACTCTATTGTGATACTCTAAAAGGAATGTCTTCTCATGCTCAAAGAAATCATCCACGTCCTGCAAGAAATAAAACACAATTTTAGCTCTCTTAACCAATCTGGAGTCACTAACTTATTATACATTTCAAAACACACAGCTCTCACTACAAGCTACCAAATAGGCCACATAAATATGTCATACCCTAAAGCATGGTAAGAAAGATAGTACTACTGTATCGACTTCTCAAATCCTGTTATTCTTCATATCTTTTCAGTTCCTTAGGGAAGTGTCAAGAGCATTCTGGTAGTTTTGAGTTAAAATGGAAGACTTATCTTCAAATGTCAATGAAAACTTCTACAAAGCAAATAAAGAATAAACAACTTCTACTATAAATGAAAAATTAATCAAACGGATATATGTGTAATAAGCAAAAATCATTTTATGCCTAGTATACTATACCAAAGAAAGAGAGGCAGCTGAATGAATCAACTAAATCATACATTAACTGTTTGAGGGCTAAATATTTGTTTTACAAAAAACAGGTTTCTGAAAAGCAATAGTTTAACACAGAAATCAACATAAAACGTCTGTTGCTGCATGCTGTGGCTAACAGTTTGCCAAGAATGTGCGGCAGGCATGCTGCCAGGCTGTCTTCACGTTTGTTGGGGCAGCAGCCGCGGGTCACTGTCGCAGTTTCTACCTCTCATCATTGTTTAGTGGCAGTCCTCCCAGGCGAGCAGTGCCGTAGGCATGTCAGCTACTTGAACCTGTTCAGCACCATGATTAGCTGGGCACCAGTCAGCTAAAGCTGGAACCTCATATTCGTTTACATTACTACATACCTCACATTACTTTAACATGGCTTTCTCATAACTTCATTTTAATTGAATCCTGATGCTCTGCATATTCAATTAATTATCATTACTATTCATGATGGCTCCAAAATCCGTACTAACCCCTAGTCTCTCTTCTGTTCTTTTTCCGGTTTTCTGTGGTGGCGACCTGCGCCACCGCCACCTAATCAAAACACTGTGATGTCCCTACATTGATGTGACCGTCATTATCAAGTCCTTCCATGAAAACCCTGAATACAACGAGGACTGATCATTGATGTTGGGTAGAATGCCTAGAGGGGGCTGGGTGGTCTCATGGCCTGGAACCCCTGCAGATTTTGTTTTTTCGCCAGCCGTCTGGAGTTTTTTCTGTCCTCCCTGGCCATCGGACCTTACTTTTATTCTATGTTAATTAGTGTTCTCGTATTTTAATTCTTATTTATTTTGTCTTTTTTCTCTTTCTTCATCATGTAAAGCACTTTGAGCTACATTATTTGTATGAAAATGTGCTATATACATAAATGTTGTTGTTTTCGATTGCTTGTATCAAAATCGGAGTCCGACAAGTCATAGTCCAATTCAGAGAGAATAGGCAAAATGTCGTCTACGGAGTATTTTGCTTTACACGTCCGCTTTGATCTCTCACAAGATGTCAGTGCCATTTTTACCTAGCTACTCATGGGAGCGCAGTAAATCTCGGTCAGAACCAATGAAGATTAACTTTCCTTCTAGCAGCAAGAGTCCAACTAAAACATAACGGCTGGTTTTGTCATAGTTTACAGTTGATTACCATCGTCAACTCCTCCTTTTGACAAAAGTCGACATCAGCCCTGAAAGAGTTAAAGCTATGCTTCAGCAATAACAAAGTTTGAAGAGTATGGAGGCCACAGTCCTGGTGAATGAGAACATTGCCACAAGGTAACAAAAATAAATCATGTAAGAGGTGAATATGTATTATCAGACAACTATCACTACCTACAAATAAACAGTGAAATGTAAGACTTTCATAATAACTGCATCAAACTGTAACCTGTATTTAGAGCCTTCATTTTCCTGCAGGACACCGTTACTGTTTATAAAATAAAACAAAACCAGCTTTCAATAATAAAGCTCTTGTTTTAAAAGTTAATAAGTAAAATGCATATGCAAACAGGTTATTTATTTTTACAAAAAAAAAATAACACTTTTTCATAAGGTGTCACTTACCTTTTTTATACACATTATGTAGTGTAAGTGATATGGACACTGTTAAAATGACATAAAAATGCAGTCTAGGAAGGACACTGATAAATTCTGTTGAATTTCAGACAAGTAAACCACAAAACATCTGCAACTGGCCAAGCAAACCAGGATTTGCTAGTGCCAAACTACTGGCCAGACCAGAAGACGCCGCAAAAATAAAAAAATATAAATAGTAGCAACATCACTTATTGGTTGTTAAGTTATTCCCATCATTTATGGATTTCTTTTATGAGGCTTCAAAATCATTGAGTACAGAATAGTATCTTATGGAAAGGTGGGTGTCCGCTTTTATTTTTGAAAAAAAAAAAAAAAAGCATTTTAATTCAGTTATGTAAAAAAAAACGACCTTCCTAGACTCGTGTCTATCACATAAATTCT